>NC_068344.1:21641680-21941680 GCF_014633365.1 Diospyros lotus
CGCGATGAGGAAGGGAAGCGTGGATGGCGGTCGCGAGAAGGAGGGGAAACGAGGTCGGCAGTCGGGCATGGCAGCCACGACTAGTGATGGCAGCGACGGACTTAGAAAGAGAAGGGTCGAGAACGATGAAAGCATTTTGAACCTGAGAGCGATTTGCGGGAAGAGAAGTGGAAATGCAACCTCTTCGACTCCAGAACACTGGTGGAGGAGAGAGTTGCGGCGGCTTCGATTCCTTGGAAAGCAACGGCCACTGAAGCGGAACGAAACAGTGATTGCAGAGTGTGGGGCGAGAGAGGGCAGAAGAGATTTTATATAGAATGAATAGCTATTGGAAATGAAGAAAGAGTGTATTTTTGTAGAGGGAAAGTGGGTGGAGAAATTAAGGTTGAGGTTGGAAAGAGATGGCGTCGTTGGCTCTACTATCGGCTATCTTCTCAGCCTCGCCTCTTCCCTCTTCTCAGCTCTTCTCCTATGTATGTATGTATATTTGTGTATATACATACACACATAGAAAGTTGGGTGTGTGTGTATATTTATGTATATATATTTGATTTTTTTAATATTTTGTATAATATATTGGTTTTTTGAATATTTGTGTATATATATTTGGTTTTTTTAATATTTTGTATAGTATATTTGATTTATTTTTAGGTAATTTCTAAGTAGAAAATTAAGCTAATCAAACACATTCAATTGATATTTTCCCTAGAATTTAATTCTACGTAATTTAATTCCCTGGAATTTATTTTCTTTCTACCCAAATTCCACTCTTGCAAGATGCGTTTGATAGAGTTGAAAAATGAGGATGGAATTCCAATTCCATGGAATTCCAATTCTCACCCCAACCCCTAGGAATTCCAATTCCTTGATTTCAAGGAAAATATTCACTTTTTGAACTAAAATGGAATTCGAATTCCATGGAATTGAAAAACTATTTGATAGAATTTCCTAGAATTTAGATGGAAAATGAATTTCACCCTTATTTTTCATGCCTATCAAACGCATAGTATTTTACAAAATATAGTTGAGAAGAATGCAGATTAAGTCAACTCTACCAAATGAAAATGAGGGTGTGATGCTTTAAATTTTGAATTTTATCCAAACTCCCCACTTAAAGTTTGTTATATACAACAATGCAAACTAGCATTACAAAATTAAATATAAATCGTACCCCCAATCCTAATTGATTAAACAATAAATTTGAAGCTTCTTCTGGATTTTGGATTTCTAATTGGAAATATTTTCAGGAATTTTTATTTTTAAAAACACATGAATTTTTTAAGTAATGTCTATCTACACTCATATGTAATATGATGGGTTGACAAAGGATATATTTATAGATAAAATTAATAACTCATTGATAGAGATAAAGATACATCTTTCTATTAAGGATAATTTTATTCTACTATTGGATGGAAATTTGATGATGTAAAAATTAGTCATTAATTGAAATTAGAATTGCTGGATAAATGTAAATTGTCTTAACTTGGGTTTATAGAAGTTAGGACAAGTGATATTAAGAAAACTTAGAATGTCCATCTCCTGATACTATGCACTAGAATTGGAATCGAACTTATTTCTTCCTTCAACTTTTAAGAATTACCTCAAATATGAGAGCAAATGACTACCTAATAGGTTGGTTTTTGAGATAATTTTTTATTGAAACTGTACTTATGATGATTATCCTTATTTTAAAAAGATTCAAGAATATACTTATTCAAAGTCCTAGCTTTTTCAATTCTTGGAAGCCTTGTCTTATCTAACCATCTGATCTTACTCATATCATAAAGTTGATAAGGTGTTTACTTTCAATGTAGTAGCTCTAAGTAAGATGACCCTTTGACTCACATGAATTTTTTTAACATCCTCAAAACCCAACTTTAAAAAAACATTTGTTCCATCACCCATCCATTAATCTAATCAAAATAATTATCTAATTAATAATCATAACAATTTTAAAATAAGTAATACTTATCGACCACAATTTGTTTTCACATAAAGACTCTTATTAACCCACCTCAGCTCGACTAATCATTCTCACCCCTTAACTTGTTTCATTTTCTTTCAGATCATGTATAATTAATTAAGCTTTGCTAATTTTATTATCAACAATTAAAATTATTAATTAATTAGGTGAAAATAGCATATATGGGTCATCCAAAACTTTCATTTTTATTTTTGGTTTTTCTTGTTCAATTTTTGTTCTTAGTTAAAATAAAGAAATTTTTTGATAACTTTGGATAAATTACACTCAAACTCCTTCTAGTTTAGTTATTGACAAGGAAACCCTCTATTAGCATAAAAATATCTCTAGAGGCCCTTATGTGTTACTTTTTGTGCTCAAACACTCCATCAAGAGACATTTTTAATTTATGTGATTTAAATATATCCTTGAAGATTCATATTAGGGTTGAGTGCAATTCAAGAAACTGTTTTTGGAAAAATATGTCTCTAACACTATGAGATTCCAGAGGGCCCAACAATTTGAGGCCCTAAGGCAGACCCCAGATAAGAGCGTCGAGCGTTATGATGTATTGTTCACCGAGCTCTCACAGTTTGCACCCGCTTTGGTTCCTACGGAGCAGGACAGGATTACACGCTTCGTATCTCGATTGATTTAGCCGTGGTTCAGGAGTTTGCATGCCACTCATTTTGGCACTTATGAGGAGGCAATTGATAGTGCCTTAGCCCTTGAGACACGTGCAACGGAGGAAAAGGCAACTAGAGATTTGAAAAGGGCTAGAGGTGACAGTGGCACTTTCTTTTCTTCTAGGAAGAAGGGGAAGGGCACGATGAGTTCGCAGCCGTTGGGAGTAGCGCCACTATTTCCTTCATTGCCTGCGCCCCCTTCCTAGAGACAGTAGCAGCGGCGGCAGTGGCAACATAGACAGGAAGAAAGGCCTTAATGTCTGACATGTAAGAAGAGACACTTAGGGGTGTGCAAATATGCGAAGGCCCTGATTACATGCTTTAGGTGTGGACAGTCAGGTCACATACATAGGGATTGCCCACAACCAGGGCGAGGCCCTCCAGGACGACAGGCTCCAGCCCAGCAGCTGGCACCTAGAGCTCAGAGCAGCG
Source organism: Diospyros lotus (assembly GCF_014633365.1). Taxonomy (NCBI): domain Eukaryota; kingdom Viridiplantae; phylum Streptophyta; class Magnoliopsida; order Ericales; family Ebenaceae; genus Diospyros; species Diospyros lotus. The sequence goes on from NC_068344.1 coordinate 21,644,762, forward strand.
TTCCCTAGTCTCGAGAGGGACATGGCTTACAGAGTTAGCCGAGGGTTTATCATATGACGACTCAAGATGCCCAGGCATACAACCAGATGGTGACAGGTACGGTTCATATTTGTGGTCACAGTGCACACGTGCTATTCGATCCCGAGGCGACGTATTTGTTTGTATCGCGGTAGTTTGCTCCCTGTCTGGGAGTAATTGCCACTCCTCTGATTGAGCCCATGTTAGTGGGAACTCCTGTGGGTGATGCCCTACAGGTAGAGCAAGAGTATCGGGCTTGTGTTGTTTCTCTCATGGGATACGCTAGCAGATCTTATCTTACTCGGTCCTATGGAGTTTAACACCATTTTAGGTATGGATGGTTAGCTTTGTGTTACTTTGCCACGCTAGCCTAGATTGTCTTTAAAGTTTTACTTGATTTTTCTGGTAAGGATTATCGAGGGGCGACTCGAGGGCTAGCTGATATCAGCTATAAAGGCGCAACGTATGTTGGGCAGAGGTTGTGAGGGGTTCTTGGCAGTTGTGAAAGAGTGTGACCGATCAGTTGGGGAGGTCAATAGAGTCCCGGTAGTGTGTGAGTTCCCAAATGTTTTTCCTGAAGAGCTTCTGAGATTACCACCCGATCGAGAGATTGAGTTTTGTATCGACCTAGTACCGGAGGCTCAACCTATTTCGATACCCCCGTATAGAATGGCCCTAGCGGAGTTGAGGGAGTTAAAGAATCAATTACAAGAACTCTTAGATAAAGGCTTTATTAGGCCTAGCATGTTGCCATAGGGTGCGCCGGTGCTATTTGTGAAGAAGAAGGATGGTAGTTTGAGACTTTGCATCGACTATCGTCAATTAAACAAAGTTACTATTCGTAATCAATGCCCGTTACCACGCATTGATGACCTATTTGATTAGTTGCAAGGCGCAAGGCGATTTTCTAAGATTAATTTGAGATCAGGATACCATCAATTGAGGATCAGGAATCAGGATATTCCCAAGACTGCCTTTCGCACTCGGTATGGGCATTACGAGTTTTTGGTGATGTCCTTCGGGTTGATGAATGCCTCGGCAGCATTCATGGACTTGATGAATAGAGTATTTCGACCCTTTTTGGATCGATTCGTTATCGTGTTTATAGACGACATATTGGTGTACTCGAGAAGTGATGTTGAGCATGACCACCATCTTAGGACGGTTTTGCAAGCCCTTCGTGAGAATGAGCTGTATGCTAAGTTTTCAAAGTGTGAGTTTTGGCTAGAAAGTGTTGCCTTTTTGGGGCATGTTGTGTTTAGTCAAGGGATCCAGGTGGACCAAAAGAAGATAGAGGCTGTGGCTCAGTGGCCTAGACCCAATACCGTTACCGAGATACGTAGTTTCCTAGATCTAGCAAGATACTATCGTCGCTTTGTGAAGGATTTTTCTAAGATTGCAACGCCGATGACACGTGTCACCCAAAAGAATGTAAAGTTTGAGTGGTCAGATGCATATGAGGAAAGCTTCAATGAGTTGAAGCGACGTTTGACTATAGCGCCAGTGTTGACCCTACCGTCAGGGAGTGGGGGTTATGTCGTGTACTGTGATGCGTCGAGGGTTGGATTAGGATGTGTGTTGATGCAACGTGAGAGAGTTATTGCGTATGCTTTTAGGCAGTTGAAGAAACATGAGCAGAACTATCCTATTCATGACCTCGAGATGGCTGCCGTAGTATTTGCTCTCAAGATATGGCGGCATTACTTATACGGTGAGACCTGCGAGGTGTTCATGGATCATAAGAGCCTCAAGTACATTTTTGACTAAAGTGATCTGAATTTGAGACAACGTAAGTGGATGGAACTCCTAAAGGACTATGATGTCCATATTTTGTACCACCCAGGAAAGACTAACGTAGTAGCAGATGCCTTGAGTAGGAAGTCTATAGGCAGCCTTACTCATATTTCTAGTTGGAGGAGACTGTTAGTGGAGCAGTTACATAGTTTAGAGCGGAGTGGTGCACGTTTAGAGATATCTAAGTCTCGAGGATTTTTAGTGCATATTGAGCTTAGGTCTGCTTTGATGGAGGAGATTAAGGCGGCTCAAGTTAAGGACCCTAGTCTAGCCAAGATCATTAAGGATGTCGGAGAAGGTAAGGCGTTGGATTTTTCTGTTAACCCTTCTGGAGTGTTGAGATTTAGGACTCGGCTCTGTGTCCCCGATCTAGACGAGCTGAGGAGTAGGATCCTTAGAGAGGCTCATCATTCTCGATTTTCCATTCACCCAGGGACTACCAAGATGTACCAGGACCTAAAGCAATTGTTTTGGTGGTCGCGCCTTAAAAAATATGTTACTCGTACGTGTCTGACTTGCCAAGTCTGTCAGCAAGTGAAAGCTGAGCATAAGAGGCCAGGAGGTTTGTTGGAGAGCATCCCAATTTTCCAATGGAAATGGGAGCATATTACCATGGATATGGTTACAGGATTACCGAGGTCCCTTGCAGGACATGATTCAGTATGGGTAGTAGTAGATCGCTTAACGAAGACAGCTCGTACGTACGTCATTTACTGCTTCTCAGTTAGCTCAGAAATTTATTCATGAGATTGTACGGTATCACGGAGTACCCATTTCTATTATTTCTGATCGAGAGTCCATATTTACCTCTCGGTATTGGGCTCGTTTGATAGGCTTTGGGTACGCAGTTAGCATTGAGTACTGCGTTTCACCCCCAGACGGATGGCCTGTCGGAGAGGACTATCCAGATACTTGAGGACATGCTTAGAGCGTGTGCCCTTAATTTCAAGGGTAGTTGGGAAAAGAATTTGCCCTATATCAAATTTTCGTATAACAATAGCTATCAATTCAGCATTCAGATGGCACCTTACGAGGCGCTATATGGTCAACAATGTAGGTCACCCTTAGGTTGGTTTGAGGTTGGTGAGAGATGACTTATTGGCCCAGATTTGGTTGGCTAAAGCATAGAGATCGTCCAAGTAGTTCGTGATAGGCTTTTAACAGCTCAGAGTCATCAGAAGTCGTATGCAGATCGTAGGCGTCGACCCTTAGAGTTTGCAGTGGATGATTTGGTGTACCTTAGAGTATCGCCTATGAAGGGGGGTAGTGAGGTTTGGGAGGAGAAGTAAACTCAGTCCCTGATATGTTAGACCTTTTCGAGTCCTTAGGCGGATTGGGAAGGTAGCTTATGAGTTGGCGCTACCACCGTCGATGGTTGGAGTGCACCCTATATTTCATGTGTCGATGCTACGCGGGGTTATTGGAGACCCCTCTCATGTTTTGCCCTCGATAGCACCCACTATGATTCAACCAAGCTTGCAATATGAAGAGCAACCTGTTAAGATCTTAGATAGACATGTTGAAAAGCTTAGATCTAAGGAAATAGCTTCCGTTAAAGTCCAGTGGAGCAACTATAGTGAGGATGAGGCCACTTGGGAGATGGAAGATGCCATAAAAGAGAAATATTCGTATTTGTTTCCGTGAAATTCGAGGACGAATTTTTATAAGGGGGGGAGAATGTAAAGATCCGAAAAAAAAAGAAGGAAAAAATAATAATAATTAAATTAATTAAATTAAATTAAATATATATATATATAATAATAATAAAAAAGGGAAAATACTTAAAAGAAAAGGGGGAGGCGCTTGGGCAGCCCCCCCATAAAATCTCTCTCTCTCTCTCTCTCTCTCTCTCTCTCTCTCTCTCTCATTTTCTCTCTTTCCTTCTCGGATTTTCGTTGATTCCAAGCGATCGAGCCGTTCGATCTTCGATCCGATCTTATTTTCACCGTTAAAGCGTCCCCAATCTACAAGGAGGTAAGCATTTTGGCTTGATCTTTTCGATTTTTCTTGCTATTTTTGTGAGATGTATCTTGAGGTGCGATGTGGGCTTTTGGCTGGATGTTTGAGGTCAGATCTACGAAGATCCGACTGTTGGATTTTGATGGTTTTGGGATATGTTGGTCAGTTTGCTTGAGGAAGTTGGGTGGTGGTCTTGGATCGGCGGAAATCGTCAACCACGGTGGTTGGCGACGTTGGCAGTGTGTTTGTCCCTTTTTGGCTGAGAGTTTGACTCTAGATCTACGAAGATCTAGCCGTCCGATCTTTCTTATTTTTGGGTATGTTGCTTTTCTTGGTGCTGCGCACCTCGAGGTAGCCTCTGATTGTTGAAAAAAATTGGCCGACGGCCTGCAAACGGCAATGGCCAGATTTCGCCCCTATTTTGTCCGAAAATTAATTCTTATATCTATTAAGATTTGACCTTCTGATGGGTCTCATTTTGAGATATATTGTTATTCGTGGCGAGGGCTTCGTATCGGTATGATGGTCGGCCGTTTTTGACCGGCCGGCAGCGGCAGTTTGTTGGGAAGAAAGAAAGAAAATTAGAAAAGAAAAGAAAAAGAATAAAAGGAAAGAAAATAAAAAGATAAATAAAATATAAAGAAAAAAGAAATGAGGGCTTTTGGGGTTGGGCATGTCGGGTTAGGTTTTGGCCTAGGATGGCGGGGCCCGATTGGGTTATAAGATAGCCCAATGTGTTGGACATGACTGACCCAGTTGTGGCAGCCCTTGGGCTGGCCCACTCGGCTTGTTCTCCCTTGTCGCTTGTCCGTGGACCTAGGATGACTTGGTTAGGTTGGTCCTACTCAGGATATCGACATCAGTCTAATTTGGGTTCTCTTTAGGTCTCCTGGAATTGGCGATATGATTGGCGAGTCATTTTGTTGATCGAAGTCCTAAGGACGAAGCCTTATTAGATGACTCGAGGCTGAGCAAGACTGACCCCGAGTGCATTCTAGGTTAGCCTATGATGATGATGTGGATTTATTTCGAATCCTAATTTCTGATGGATTCATTTTATTCTGAGGCTAGGATAGTGCAATTTATTCCTTTTAAACCATTTATTAAATTATTAATTAATTAATTATTAAGTTTTTTTAAAAAATTATCAATTTAGTTATAAATATAAATATATATGTATTTTTGATAAATGAGGAATTTAAATAAAAATATATTATCTATATTAAAAGAAAACTAATTTATTGGTGAATATAGAAATATATATATATATTATGTTATTGCAGCCTATAAGTGGGTGTATAGTTCCACTATACACTTACGCGTAGCATGCAAGGCGAGGCATGATGACGTAGTCGACGGCTAAGCTCGACGAATTCCATGACACCAAATTCGAATATTGCGCAAGCCAAGGTATAAAATAATCAATTCAGGGTGTTTGGCAATGGTTAGGATTTTCGATAATTTCATTACGTCGTTACTTTTGTTACCTAAATGTGGCCACCCCATTCTATTTATTGTAGGCTCGGATTCTCAAGATTTTTTTCGATCTTTTCCCAGACTCGGACTTGAGTCATCGTTTCCCAGGCGAGTAGACAGGATATGTTATGTTTACCTTATATTATGCACGTATATACTGTTTCATACATAAAGATTATCAACATGTACTGATTTTTATATGCATAACTGGTACATGATTTTTATATGCGGATTATAGAAGAATACTTTTAAATGTTCTAACTTGCATGAAATATTTTCATCATACTAGGAGAGACATAAGCTGAAAGATACCCTAATTGATTTCTTGTCTTGAGAATGTGAAATATTGCATGATATGGTGTATTTTAGACACCATATAAAATGATAAATGATTATGATTTGTGTATAAATTAGGGTATCATTTGCATTATTATTAGAGGACTATCTAGTAGATTCCCTGGTGACTCACAACAGGAAAAAATCATGGTACTGTGAGGCTTGGTATGCCAAGGCTATGAAAGACACGGATAGTATGTTTCAGCACTACTATCACGTGGATCATTATGATGATATTGTGTGATGATGATGTATGTGCCGATATATATACTTATGTGCATGTGTATATAGGTGTTAGGCTAGTTTCTATTAGTGTGTCCTCAGAATCAGTGCATGCATCTCATATAAAAGTATATGGGACTTAGGTGGTTAGGGAATGACTTATGGGGATTGTCCTTAGGCACCTATTTTTCCTACACTATGTTTTCCTTTGAAACCTCAAAATTATTTAAACTTATGGTACATATTTTTGCTGTTTATATCATTATTATGTTATTGTACTCATAATGATCATCCTAGCATTTTATTGCATACTCTCCTAGTGGGCATGACATACCTTATACTCGCGAGTCCACAAGACTCACCATTTTTTATTAAAAATATTTTCAGGGAATCCTCCTTTTGATTATTGATCCAGCAGATCTTCTAGTATGATATCAGATGCTTTTTTTGAATCCTGATGTGATGTAGGATGTTCCGTGGAGACATACTCGTACTATAGAGTCTGATGTTTTGTCTTTTATTTTTGTGGCACATAATTGTGTCAAGGGTTCGAGATACGGGATCAGATATGTATTTATGACAGCAATGTGACAGATATTCTTATTTTGTACAACTGTTATATATGGAATATTGAAATATTATGTTAGAAAGTGAAATGGTATTTTACTCTATGTTCTATATCTTGTCAGTAGTATTATTGTTTTATTCAAATCGAGTTAGAGAAGAGGCTTACTAGTCCATTGTGGGGCCGCTAGGCCTTGGGATTAGTGTCGGTCATAACTTATCAGATTTCGGGTCGTGACAGGTTGTCCTTTCATTGCACAACGATCATACCTAATGAATTAACCATATCTACATTTTTGCAAAATATCGTATATGATGTTATACATTTTTATGGATGTGATTTTATTATTTTTTTTTTGTAAATATTGTTATAATATATTTTAATATTACAATTTTATTTATCAAATATTTTTGTAAATAAATTACAATTTAAGGATATTTTAAAGGGACATTTGCGTACCAAACAAGAGACACCGAAAGTTTTGGACAGAGTGCGCGCCTTCTTTACTTTCACATCTAGGATAATTTGCCAACTATGAAGCAGCCAACCAAATATCCCTCAGGTAGTCCGTCTACCCTATACGACAGCTTCTTGGTACGCAATCACTGAAAAAACTTGTTTAACTCCCAGTAACTTGGACTACGTCCAATAGAGCCTAAATATCTGTATTTATGCATGCCTGCACGAAGATTGACCATGTCAAGTAGTCAATGCTTTTTTAGCCAAATTTTAGAAGTCATATGTGAAATTTATTTATAAATTTTAATGTGGAGGTCTTTATACAAATTGCTATATATGTGGTTCTCAATGCAATTTATTCCAATAACATTTTATAAAAATTATTTTTGAACTTTTTAGAAAAAAATTAAAATTTATAAATAAATTTCACCTATCACTTTTAAGATTTGATTAAAGAATCAATGATTATTTATAGGCTTTTTCTTTTTTAAAAAACACTATTCCCATTTCTCTATTTCTCACCATTTCTTTTTTATCTCCCTCTCCGCGTTGTTGCCGGCCAGCATCTTCTTTTATCTTTAATGGCGAAAGGTAACAAGGTTTTCTTCATATTTAATGATCAGATGTCAACGAACCTATACGTAATGAGTTTAATGGTGAAAGATAACAAGATTTTCTCCGTAATGAGTTTAATGGTGAAAGATAACAAGGGGTGTGTTTTTTTTCGGATACTTCAATCTTTTTTTGTATTTTTTTATTTTAATCTATTTGATTTAGTTTATACGATTTAATTTTAATTTTTTCAATTCTCAATTAGTTTAGTTTTTTCGATTAATTGATTAATTCAGTTCAATTTTGATTCTCAATTCGGTTTAATCGATTAGTGAATTTCGATCAATTCGATAACTGAACTGACTATTTGCACACTGTTAATACTATATTATTTATTTTTAAAATCCTATCAGTACCAAATATCTTTTTCAAACAAGTTGCGTAGAAATGTAAAATTTGTATTCCCTTTCACAATTATGCAAAAAGAAGTATCATTTTTTTTCATCTTTATTATTATACTTTTTACCTTTTGATTTTTTTTTTTTTTTTTTTTTTGTTTTGAGTCCAAAATACTTTTCTTCTAAGTGGAAAAAGAAGTCACTTTTTAAGTATTGAGTGTGACAACTCCTAAGATGCCTTTTTCATTCCACACAAACTTCGGAGTCTCAAAACATTTGCCTCCACTCCACTTCACTTCATTGAGTTGGATGGTGATTTTGATATTTTATTTTTTGAGAATTGTTCTTCTATCAAGATCGAGCAAAGACGCAGACATATAAAGAGTGGGGAAGGGGGCTTAAATTCCACTCTGATGTTATCTGTATCGAATAAATATAATAATTTTGTTCATTTATCTTTATAATTATATATTTTAAAATATATAAAAAAGTCACATACTTTATATTTTAAAATATGTAAAATATATTGTTTTGATGCATATATTCTACAAACAAATATAAAACTAGCATTCATGTATTTTAAGGGATATTTTATTTTATTTTTATTTTCAAAATGAAAATAAAAAAATCTACAAATAAATCTTCCCTTCCCCTTCCCTCCAACAAAATTGAGTCAATGCACGTGTAAAGCAAGTGGAAGTTGGTGATCTAAGACTAGTGACACCCACCTAACATCTCATCTCATCTCTCTCGCGTTATATATATCTCGTCAATTTATCATGAGATGATGATATACATTCAACGCCTAAGGCCAAGCCTCCCAACCGGCAACCGGCGAGCCGTCGGTCGGTCGGTCTTTGTCATTTTCAAGTTATCCCCAACACAAGGCTTCCCTTCCTTTTATTATTCTAAAAACTTAAAAAATGAAACACGCATTATATCTTGTAAAAACTAAATTAAAACTGTCAAGCCCTATCGATAAATATTTATTTAAATTTTTTTATTTTTCTATTTACACATGCATGTTACGAATTACCCCTCTAATTTTAATTATCTTGATTAAGTTTTGTCATTTCAATTAAATCAATTTTAAATCTTGGTTTGTTTAATTTTGTTATTTATGTATGTATACGTGATATGCTTATTCAGTTCATCTAGCAAACAAAATAAAAAATAAGTAGAAAGCTAATTTAATTCAATTATCTTTTTTTATAATAATAAAATTATACTAAGAAATAGGGGTGTTCGCGGTACGGGTTGGCCGGTCTGAATTATTTTCAGCACGCCAAACTGCTAGTGCGATTTTTCAACCAAACCAGACCACGGTTTGGTTTGAGTTCGGCCAAGCTGCGATTTGAAATACTATTTAAAATACTAAAAATGATATTTAAAAATGATAAATAAAGACACAAATATTGGTAAATAAAGACAATTAAACGTAAATAAATAGGAGCAAAAAATAAAGACAAAATAGTGTAAAAAATAAATAAGATGGGCCGCCAATTATTAGATTTTTATAATAATAATTTTTTTTATTATTTTCTTGGACGGTTCGGTTTGAAACCGAACCGCAAACTGTCCAAATTGCAAACCGTGCGGTTTGGACAAAATCCAAACCGTTTTCGACCGTAAAAAAAAAAAAAAATCGATCGGATCGATTTGGTTTGGTTCGGTTCAGTTTGGTCGATTTTCGCAGTGCACCGATTTTTTTAAACACCCCTACTAAAAAAACTAGTGAAAAATAATTTGGAAGGAAAATAAGATATATATTTTTTATTAAGATAAGAGTTTTATAACGAAAAGAGAGGGGAAAAGACCGTACATAATATTATTTTATTTTTTTTATACTCTTATTTTATTTACACATTAATTTAAGATATAAGAATAAGAAATAAAATATGTTATTATTTTTGCTATTTTTCCTTTTGTTTATCTGAAGTTATAATTATAATTTTTTTCTTATTTGTTTTTATTCTCCATCTAAATAAAAAAAATTATATTACAATCGTTTATATATATATATATCTTATAATTTTCAAATAATAAAAAATAAGAAATTATATTATTACTGGAAACGCAGGTGACAATAAAGGTTGGATACCAACTGAGTGGATAACCGAATGGGGCCCACTTTTCCTTTCCCTGGAAGAAATGGTAGGAGCGAATAGCGATGCGAGAAGCGAGGAGGAGAGATTGAATCCCCAAAACCAAGAGGATAGAAAGAGGCGAGCCTAAGACATGAGTATGGAAGGAAGATTCCTAATTTGGTTCCCCTCCACGCTTCCTTGTCTCCCTCTCCTCTTCTTCGTTCCCCCAACTGAAACACAGCAAGAAACCCCGCCAAGCGAACTTCCTCCCGTTCCATAGATCAGGAACCTAGCCTAGCCACACCACTTTCATGTGAAGAGAGGAGGATAAGAAGAGGCAATGGGCATCTTGTTCGAGGATGCGGTGTTGATAAAAGAGGCCGAGAAGCGGGGCGATCCCACTGTCATCACTGTGAACTGCCCCGACAAGACTGGCCTGGGTTGTGATTTGTGTAGGATCATATTGCTCTTCGGCTTGAGCATTGCCAGAGGAGGTATGGTGCCTTCCATTTCTTTAGGTTTTCCTAGTGGGATGGATCTTATGTTCTTGGGGGAAATTTGATGAATCGATGCAATTTTCTTATTTCTTTTCCTTTTTTAAATTTGTTATGTTTTCGTTCAACTGATGATATGGGGTTTTGAGTTTTGGGATCCGTTGCAAAATAAGGAGATGGTGGTAAATTTGAATTATTTAATTCTTTTCCACTGCAATTACATACACAATTTCCCGACTCATGGACACGGACACGCACAGTAGCCCACAAAACCACATACCACTGTCACCCAGTAAGCACTTAAAATTTGAACCTTCGTTGCATCCGAGGCAGCAACTGTAGCCTCTCACCACCAAGCAAACCATAGGGGTTTGAAACTTCTTTTCAAATGAGGGAGGGCATTCTATTTTTCTTCAATTGGTTTCATGACATCTTAAGATTCTTGGCAAGAAAAAATAGGTGTAGAGATGTTTTCCCTATTTTCTCTTTACTTTGTATGCTGCTTTTCTTCTTTGGTGTGTAGATGTTACAACGGATGGCAAATGGTGTTACATAGTTTTCTGGGTAGTTGGGAGGCCAAAAACAAGGTGGGATTTGATAAAGAAGAGACTAGTAGAGGTGTGCCCGATGTGTCTGCCTGCTGTAGCAGAAATTTACTACTACAGAGAGGAATTTCAACAGCCTAAGCCCCCAGACATCTTCCTATTGAAGTTCTGGTGTTACTACGATCGCAAAGACCTCTTACATGGTACTTTTTTTGTTTTGTTTTTTGCTTAACTTTAATTCGGAGCCAAACCAAATGTGAATCGGATTTGAGATAGTTCTTTATCTGCATCACATGCCCAGGCTGATTGCATTGTTTTGTTATTTTAAACTTTTTCTAAGATATCTGTTAATATTTCTTACTTTGACCAGAGGATTGATCTTGTGCTTATAATGTTAATTGTAATTCTTTATATTTGTTGAAAGGTATATGCTTTCTTCCTGTTTAAGTCTTTGATAGATTCCACCTCTTATTACTTACTCTTGTGACCGGGGTGTGTTGAAAGTCAAAGAAGCTTCATATTAGGTCATATCAAGGGAGTCAGCTTGTATTTAATATTTTCCAAAAGAAAATAGTAGTAATTCATATTTGATCACAACAGGGAAGTCAGCGTCTGTAGCATTGCTTTCAAAATATTGTTTAGATTTTCACTCTTTCATTTATATATCGAAGAGATATATCTTTTCTACTATCTTCTCTGCTCCTCCTTTGTTTGATTTTTTATTCTTTCTTATAGATGTAACAAAGGTTCTTTGCCAACTGGAGCTTACAATAAAGAGAGTTAAGGTATCCACAACACCGGATGGGAGAGTGATGGATCTTTTCTTTGTCACAGACATTAGGTCCGTTCAGTTTCTTGTGGTGCTATGTTTCTGCTTATCATTTTGTTTTCATCTGTCTTGTTGGTTTGATCTTATGGAATAGTAGAGGAAATCTGAATATGGTAGCATGTATAATTTATTGAGACAATATCAATGTTAATTTGATTGTTAGCACTGAAATAATCACAACCTGGAGACTAAATTATTTTCCAGTGTAAGGCAGTGGTTCACCTACAATAAGATTACCTATGCCCCGAGGAATCTGGTTGTGAAATAATCAAGTCCTTTTTAGGTGATCCTCTAAAGGGTGTTGTAGAAATTATTGTGAAGGCTTATCCTGTTTTACACGTCAAATATTATTTCTCACTTCACTACTGTGGATGAAAGTGACACTGCATATATGATTTTAAATCTCATAAATTTTCTAATAAGATTGCCATTTAGCCAGCAATGTTATGTTAAACTACATAGCAGATGCAGCAGAACGTGACATGATGTTACTCCTATGGCTATGCCTTCAATTTTGAAGGATCCTTCTTGTTGAATAATAATATGCTGCTATAGAAATGACTTGGTTAACTTCCCATTTGTAGTCATTCATAAGGTTGTCTAGTTCGTTGTAATGTACAAGCCTAGTAAATAATAGTTGTGGCACAATGATTTGAAGTTGGAAAATTTCACTCTTTGTGCATGTTCTGTAGTAGTGTTATTTTATTCCTGGCTTAAAAGGTGAACCTGGCTGATCTTTTCTTTTTTAGTGATAACTTGTACTTGTCAATCATTAATTGTTTAAATGATGAAATTGTATAAATTTTCTCTTATTCTCAATCAGAGGACTGCTTCACACTAAGAAGAGACAGGAGGAAACTGTTGGCTGTTTGGATGCTGTACTAGGGAATGCTCTCATAACTTGTGAGATTGAACTGGCTGGTCCAGAAGTTATTGCGTGCTCACATGGATCCTCCTTTCTTCCACCAGTAATTATGGAAGACATGTTTTGTTTAGAGTTCTGCAGCCGATACTTGAATGGTTCTCTTGCCTCCAATCCTATATCTATCACGGTGGATAATTCTCTCAGCCCCTCTCACACCCTCATTCGAATTCTCTGCCAAGATTACAAAGGTCTCCTTTACGACATCATGAGAACCTTAAAGGATTACAACAACCATGTACGCCGGAAACTCTATTTTATTAAAATATTATTTGACTAGATCCCGATGGAAGCATGTTCTTTTCTCTGAGCATTCTTGGTTTATAGACCCACAGAACCTTTTGTGGACACTTTTGTCTTTTGTGTTGTGATGAAGAAGAACTTGATACCGTGCACTGAATAATCATTTACCAGTATTTTGACCCTTTTCTTTATGCCATCAAACCTAAAGGTTGCTAGAGTCAACACCCACTATATTATCATCAATGACTAATGCCACTATGCTTAAGTAGAATCATCAATAAAACAACACGCTTGCTGATGAAACTGAGTGGTTATCTTCTTTCAGATTTATTATGGTCGATTCTTTGCTAGTTCAAAGGGGAACTGTGAGGTGGACTTGTTTATAAGGCAAGTGGATGGAAAGAAGATAGTTGACCCCGAGAAGCAGAATGCCTTGTGCTCTCGTTTGAGAATGGAGCTTGCCTGTCCTCTTAGTGTCAATGTGTTGAGTCGAGGTCCCGACACTGAGCTGCTGGTAGCAAACCCTGTCGAGTTATCAGGCAGGGGCCGACCACTCGTGTTTTATGATATTACCCTCGCTCTCAAGACTCTTGATATACGCATCTTTTCGGTAACATATCCCGCTCAATCACATTGTCTCTCCCAGAGTGCATAACTTGTATGGCAAATCATCTGAGGAGGTTTTTGTTGCTCTTCTCTTTTCTGGGTTTTACAGGTGGAGATAGGGAGACACTGGATTCGCGATCGGGAATGGGAGGTTTACAGAATCCTACTGGACGATGGGGATGATTTCCCTCTGCCCAGGAATAGGGATGCGATCAGGGAGCGTGTTCAAAAGGAGTTGATGGGTTGGGAATGAGGCACCCCTAATTACTATCAGCTAGGAGGTTGGTTTGTTTACTGACTACTGTACAGTTCACATTTTTTTTTTCTTTTCCTCTGTTCTTTCCCCAGCTCTTATCCATCTGCTGCTGTGTGGCCGTTAAGTGTATGTACCTAAGACCACCTTTGAGGGAATGCCATACTCCAATTTCCTCCATGTCCAGCTTAATTAGATACAAGTTTGTTGCTTCCCAGGGCATAGAGCAGATGGCAAAGGACAAGCCGTGATATGCCGGTGTCATCCCGGTAGGTCGCGATTTTGAACCCTGGCCTCTCCAAAACACATCTCACAGTTTACTTCCTCTAACAGAATTAAAAGACTGAGCACTGGAGGCTCTCAAAGGGAGAGTCATCCCAAGATACAAGTTTGTTCTTTTATTTTGCTTGGCACAACCTCGATAATATTAATATATCAAATTTTAATCTTACTATGTTAGGTGGATTCATAAATTTATATAGCACGGACGCGGGATCATTTTTATTTATTCTAGGGCATTTGGTTCACAATGATGAAGCCTTCCTTCCAATGGCAACCGTTGTGGTACATCTGATCTCATCCATCATCTTTCTATTATTCTTCTCTCTGGAGAATATTATATTTTTGTATATATTATATCCTAATTGTGCAATTTTAGATTAATTAATAAAATATTAATAATGTAAGGTGTACAATATTAAATATTATTTTATATCATTATATTTTAAAATATTAATATAATATATTAGGATTTTAAAATTAAAACTTATGAATAGAACATTATTATTTCTTTATAACTTATAAATTTAATATTTATAAGATGTAAATAATTACATTATTATAAGTTTATAACTACATGCCACAACAATTACAAACCCTAACTTTATTAGATGCATTTAGCTAAATGAATATATCTTTTATAAGGCTATTATACCTTATCTTATGTTATGTTTAAGGGATTTTTATCAAGTTCTTTTAAGTCTTCCTTTCTCCTTTTTTTTTTTTTTCACTATATTTTTTTCTAATTTAGTGTTCGTTTTAGTGAAGCTTAAGTTGGAGCTTAAATTTCAGTTTATGAATCTTTTTTTGAGAAGCTTTTATTTATAAAAATTCTTGTTAAGTGTTTGGTATAATAATATAAAAAATTGTTTATTGAAGGGGTTTTAGGTTTTTAAGAAGCTAAAAACTTTTTCTATATTGTTATCATAGACTCAAAAGTTGAGTTAACTTTTTCACTCGAAAAGTTATTTATAAAATAATAACGATCACCTGAACTTTTATATTAATTCTTAAAAATAAAAATCAGTTAAAAAAGTCATACCAAACAAGCCGTTGTCCACTTGTCTTGGATACTTTTGTCATGGCAATTTAGTTTTCAATTTTTTAAGGTAGTAGTTTAGTTTTAGTTTGAGAAATTTTTAAATATATTATAATTTTTTAAATTATTTAATCTAATATTATTTTTTCAAACATTTTAACACAATACTACAAATGGAGGAATTCATAATTAAGCCAAATTAAATGTATAAAATTATTTTCAACCTTTTTATAGATAAAAAAATATTTTTTTCTCAAGTAAATAAACTAATTACACTCTATAATTACTTTTATGTAAGATGCCTAAAATAGAGATTTAAAAATGAAGAGTCTGCTTTTAACCTCATTTACGAAAATACTTTTATCTCTTTCATATTATCTTTCTTCATTTCATTTCTTTCAACATTCACGCTCTGACTTTATTCATTGCTGAAACCCCCCCAAACTCAATCATTATTTCTATTTGCTTGTTGGGTGATTCAAACTTGTTCATCAATCGCAACTAGAACCTTATTGAAGCTGTATTCATTAAGTTTCTTTCTCTCTAACAAGCATTCTCAATCAATCTAAAGGTATCGATTTTGATTTGTTTTGTTTTTCATTATTTTTATTTTTATAACACATGCTTATTAAGAGATGTAAAATGATTGTGGTTGCGAGTAGAACACATATTTTGGTTATTTTGCTTAGATATCATTTCAGATCTAATTGATTTGCGTGAAACAAAACAATTTCAAAATTGCACATCGAAATCGAGTTTGGTGGGGCCAGGAAACCCGATCGGGGTTTGTTGCCCCACCAAACCCAATCAAGAACTCAATCTGGTTTGGCGGGGCCAGGAAACCCAATCGGGTTTCGTGGCTCCGCCAAACCCGATAGGGTTCCTGATCGGATTTGGTGGACAAAGAAAATCGATTGGGTTTTGTGACCCAACCAAAGTCGATCAGGTTTCGTGGGCCCACAAAACCAGTCCCACCAAGTCCGATCGGGTTTCACATTAAATTTGATGTTATCATATTACTTAACAAAAATAATTTTGACTTTTTAAAAAATTAAATTAAAAATTGAACACTTAAAAGGCAAATGCCTCTTCCAAATTTTTTCATAAAATTTTTAAAAATTCTAAGTGTGATTTTTAATTTTTTTTCATAAACTACATATTTAGTTAAAATTAGAAGATTATATTAATAATAAGATTATTGTTTTATAAGTCAAAAATCATGAATTTGAATTTTACAACTCGTCTCTCAAGAAAAAGAAAATAAAATATAAATTTCAAAAAGAAAATAAGCCTTACCAATAGTTAGGATCGACTTCTGCACGCGCCTGTGTGTCCCATTGCACCCATGGTGAGACTAAATTTCTTCCTTTGAATCTTGCAGCAAATGGATGTAGCGTCGTTGGTCATCGTGTGGAATGGAGAATGGAATGATAATAAGTACGTAGGGGATAACAAGATGTGTATGGGGGCCTACAAGAATGTGACTTTTACTGAGTTGGTTGAAACTATTTATACAGTGACGGGAATTAATAAAACAAGGTACGACATCAACATTAATTTTGTAACGGAACCCTCAACCAGTCTTCCAGCTAGTAAGTTCCTTATCAAGGACGACCATGGTGTCAAGTTTATTATGTTCGAAGAAAACAGATATAAAGTGAACTATGTTGATATGATTTGCAAAGATGCTGGAGTTTCTAACCTACATAATCAACCACGAAACCAATTGCCTTCATACAATGGTGGTAATTAGGATGTAGGTGTTGCCATTCCACTTTCATCCGCACGTAGTCCATTGTGGAATGATGATTTCGGTATATATGGTATGATTAGTTTGTCAAATGATGCTGCACACACAGATGATGTGATGGTGATGGTGATAACGAAACATATGATAATCACACAGATGATGGTGATAATGAAACAGATGATAATGGTGGTAATGATGAAGAAGGAGCTAGTGTGGAGTACCCGGAAGTAAAATTTTCAGGTTCACAACTTAAGGACAACCCTTTACAAGAGAACTAGATCATTCCTGGTGTAGAAAATTTTGCAATTGAGATAATGCGACCCGAAGTGCCGACTCCCAACCAGGGTGATATTTTTTATCAAGGCGCACTATTTTAAAGTAAACAGGAACTAATTTTGGCATTTGGACACTATTGTGTTGATGTAAAGATGGACTATTGAATCAGATGTTCATACACGATTCGATTTGAGGCCGGTTACAAGGATGTGAACTGTAAGTTCTTGCTTCGTGCAAGATGCAGACCCAGTTGTTCGTTCTGGCATGTGGTGAAGTTTATGCCGGATCACACATGTACTCTAGATGTCTATAATTCACATTTTCGGAGTGTGAAGGCTATTATCATCATAAGTTTGTTCTCAAAAAGAGTGGTGAGTGGTGAATATACATCTGGAATGCTAATGGGGGAGTTGCTGGAGCAGAATAGTGTGTAGATCATGTCCACTAAAGCTTTGAGGTCGTTACAACATACAAGGAAACTCACTTATGGCAATACGGATGAGTCATTTCAGCAGCTACCCTTATATTTTCACATGTTAAAAGAAACAAATCCCGACAGTATCACAGCAATAGAGACAAATAAAAATAATCATTTCTTATATTCATTTTTTGCGCTCGGAGCTTCCTTTAAGGGTTTTCAGTCTTACATTAGACTGGTTGTTGTCGTTGATGCCACACATTTAAAAGGTGAATATAAATGGGTGATTTTCGTTACCACTTAGGTTGCGCGGAAACGGAAATGCGGAAACGACATTTTTCTAAAAAGGTAGGAAACGGAAATGCAGGGTAAACTGTAAATTTTAAAAATATAGGATTTTTTTTATAAATATAATTTTTAATATAAAAAATAAAAAAATCAAATATAAATAATAAACATACAATGAAGTAGCCAGGGAGCACGATAATTCTGATCATGGTTTGCCCCAAGCTTAGAACTCATATAGAACAGGATTGCCCCAAGCCAACACTATAATTCTATAAATTGTATATTTGATTCATCCAATATATAGAAGCACAAAAATCACAACAACCACAAAGAAGCATATTCAAAATTTTAAAAATGAAGGTAGAAGATTACTTACAAGAGAGAAGTAGCCAGGGAACACGGAGCAAATGGCGACGATGAAGGCGAAGAAGCGAGGCGCTGGAAGTAGATGACGAGGAGCACCGAAACGAACTGGACGACGAGTGTGACGAACTAGATGGCGGCGAGAGCGATGAAGCAACCGAATTGGAAGCAAATGGCAGCAAGGGCGAGGGCAATCGAACTGAAAGAAGAAGAAGAAGAAGAAGAAGAGGAGAGGAAAAATGAGGAGTTTAAGGCTTTGAAATAGTTGAAACGCGTTTCCAGAAAAATTTGTAAATTGTTGAGACGACCTATAACTTTCTAAAAATTACACAAACGGCCTGAAAAACGTTTCGGGTTGTTTTTCCCTTTTTCAAAATGGGAAATAGTTAGAAAACATTGAAACGGCGCCTCCAAGCCATTTTCATGCTTCATAGGTTGCCACTTGCAAAGATGGGGATGAGATGATTTATTCCATCGCTTTTGGATTCGGAGATGGTGAGTCTGACAAGTCATGGATTTGGTATTTGACGAAATTGAGAGAGACTATAGGCGTGCGGAATGATTTGGTCATCGTATTCAATCGTCACAAAAGCATTGCGAACGCGATGAGCCGTGTCTTCCCTTCTGTCTCACATGTGTATTATTTCTTCCACCTTAAGCAAAACCTAAAGAAACGGTGTAGACAACAAAATGATACGATGAATGCATTCTATCGTGCAACACGCAACTACACCATAATAGAGTGTGACACATACTTGGTAGAAATCCAATCGGTGTATCCTCAGACGTATCTGATATTGGTAGAAGCAAAATTGAAAAAGTGGTCACATGCATATTCTCTGAGAAGAAGATATTCTATAATTATGACCACCAACATTGCCGAGCTTCTCAATAAATGTATGATGAAAGCACGCCGATTGCTTATAACATGTGTACATGAATTTTTGAGACATATGCTTCAGAAATGGTTCAACGATAGGCGTGCTACTGCTGCCAGACTCGAAACTGATGTTACCTTTGCTGCAGTGGCACATATCAACTTTGTCCATGACAAAATATTAGATCGAGGATGTCACGTAGTTCCTGTAATACATAGGAACAAGTACTTGGTGAAACATGCTAAGGAAAGCGATGAGATAGTTGACGTTGCTGCAAGGATATGCAGCTGTCATAAGTGGGACCTTGATTAATTGTTGTTTCTTCATGGAATTGTTACTAGCAGGTATCATGGTTTGACTTTGCTTTGCTTATTATGTTGGTTATTTAATATGATATATTAAGACTCTATCTTTCTTTGTCATACGTGACAGTTTAATGCGCGTGTACTACCGTACATTTTGCCATCAATATTACATCTTAGACTGGATTAGGTGCGCATATGCATCTCCCATCAATCCTCTCCCTAACAAGTCCGTTGGGTTATACCTACGCAAGTTAGAGGTGTGGTTGTACTCCCACCCACACAAAGAAGACAGTCGGGTAGATCGAGAAAGGGTTGGATTCTTTCCATTGGGTAAGCTCGTATAAGGAAATCATGTGAAAAATACGGTGCATAGGGACACAACTGTCTTAGTTGGTCTAATGAATGGATTTCCTCCATCGGAGAGTTGAGCACATCCTCTACTCGAGAATCCAGGGTCGCTGACAGGGCCGTTGCAAGGGCAAGCAAAAAATGCAGCATTTGCAAAGAGAACTCGTCGTCGATGCCTTGTACGGTTGTGCATTCTTGTTGATGATAATATTGGAAACGATGCAAACAATCAATAGACATGAAGTCATTCACGCATGGTATAATGTCATCACTTATCTTTTGAGTAATAATGTGATTTCTTACTCGCGTTTACAGTGTTAATGGATTTGTTACGGACCATATGATCTTTTGTGTTTCAGCAATGCTCAAAAATCACTGCCACAACAAAAAGAAGATGACCAAAAGGCTTCTAACACAACATCACTCAATTATATTTTCTCCTTTTAGAAATAAATGTTTTTTACATTATTATTTAAATTGAGATTTATTCATATTTTAGCAACTGTAATATTTTAGTTTCCTTTACCTAAACTTGTAACTGATGATTGAAAAGTTGTGTGGTAGTACGTTGTTGGACAGAGAGACTTAGTCTCTAATACAGGTTTAATGCCCCGGAAACAAAGGAGACTTTGCCGAAATTTTTATAAAAATTTAATCAAGTAAATGTAAAGAAAGCGAATAGAGAAAGATAACCATAAAAGATGAAATTGTGTGCCTAAAATAAAACTTTTATTGGGGTCACAAAACCTGATCGTCTCATACGATTTTACAAGGCATAACGGTTTCTCTACTTATTATTGGATGATGTGTGATTTATGCACAATTAATTCGGACAAATGTACCCTAGTCAAATATGCATATAGCGATGAAAAGAGTGTCGATCCCACGAGAACTAGATCACAATATCAAAACAATTTTAATTAGTCTAAGTTGAACTAATTAATTAATTGGATCAATAAAAATAAAAATAAAAATAAATGGAAAACTGGATTCTTTGTGAGAAAAATTAATTAATAAAAGCACTAGGGTTTAGATTTCATTTAATCTGGGTTATGTAATTATCTATTCAATCCGATTCAAAACCACAAATAGCCTTACAGTATTTTATAATTATTTGCATGTAATGATGGATTTTCCTCATTTAATTAATAAGCTTTCTCAAGTCATATTAATCCTTTATTAATTTAATTTCATTGTCAGATTTCTGAACAGATATCAACGAAATAAATAAGCATTAAGTTCTTTGGAAATCTCTAATCTCGGAAGGAGATTTGATTCACTAAGCTTTCTCGATTCCCACACATGAGCTAATCATCTTTCGATCTCATAGTCAAATATGTGATTTATATTGCCTATGGATCTAATTTATAATAATCCTTTAGTCAGTCATGCATAAATCATTAAATTATTAAAATATGGCTAATCTTTTAAAGCATTAAACACAACAATATAAATTTTTCACGCAAATAATAATTGAGTTTTGAATCGATCTAAATAAATAATTACATAATTCCAAAATCAAAATTCATCTAAACCCTAGTTAAAATAAATTAGTTAGATATTATTAAAATAAAAATAATAACAAAAAATTAAATAAAAAATAAGAGAAGCTTCCTGCCCAAATCTGAACAAGATCTAGGTTAACCTGTGTGCTTGAGGTTTCAGATCTAGGTTGACCTGTGTGCTTGAGGCTCATTGGGCCGCCCAGCTTCCAATCTACTACCGCTTCCTCAATTCTTTCACTGTGTGCGCCTCTGTTCTTCAATTCCTCTGTGCGCCGCATTCTTCTTCCGTCAATTCACTGGCCTTCCATCTCCTCGTTTCCTCTTCTCCTTACATGCCTTTATATTATTATATATGAAGCATTCATGCCCTAGCCTTCCAAAATCTCCACATCTCACGCCACTGCCTCTTATAATAATGTTATATATATAAAAATAATATAAGATAATATATAATATATAATATTTAATATACTATTAATTAAAATAACTTTAATTATATTATAATTATAATATTAATTATTTAATTAATTTGTTTATTTTTATTTAATTTATAATATTAATTTATAATATTAATTTTAAAATTAACTTTATAATATATATATTTCTTTTATGTCCAAATTTTTAAATTTATTTCCTTTACTGGATTCCTATAAAACAAGATTAAAATAATATAAAATTCATATAAACACATAATTTATGTAGAAAAAATAGCAAAAGATTAAAATAAAAATTAGATAAAAATATATATACAATTAAGCCCTATCATCAGATCTTATGTTGTTCATTACCATTTACTAATTCATATTGAATCTCTCGAAAGCAATATAAATCACAAACACGCTTTAATGGTAGCTAAGCATCAAAATGAGATAAGGGTATAATAAACAATCAACCCAAATAACAAAAATATATCAAAAATCAAATAACTTTGAATTAAACCAACAACGAATGAGGTTTCATCATTCACCATAACTATAAAACAACTAGCCCACATGGAAAGTGCAAGAGTGGGGAGATTGCTCAATTGTCTGCTGAGAGGGTTGGTGGCGGGTCTCGTGCCAGCATGAGCTGGGCGAACATGGTCATCATAGCCTCATGGTTGGAACGCATGTCTGCTCGAAGTTCATCTAGTCCCGCTTGTAGGAGTTGGAACTGTCTAGATGTGTTTGCTCTATCTTGCTGTAGCTGGTTCTGAATGGCTTCTAGAATAGGGCCAAAATTCACCCCTCCTAGTTGTCGTCGGGGCGGTGGTCGAATTGCAGGCTACACCTCTGGTTCCATCATATCCTCAGCTTCATGTCCCTTGGCTTCATCCGCTAAGCGTGCCGCATGCTGGTGCTGCGCAATTTGAGTTTGGGACTGACGGATTGTGTAGAGGTCAATCATGATGAGCTTTGCCTTATCAGCTTTAGAGGATGATAATGGAACTCGAGCCTTCTTGCTCAATGCCGATATGAGAGACGGGAAGTATATCCGCCGCTTATTGCCTTTGGTATAGGCTAATGCCATAATTTGGTAGAAAATGCGCTCACCGAAATTCAAATCGTGCCCCATGGCGAATGCGTAAAGCAGTTGCATTCATGAATGATGAATCTCTGTCATATGAGAAGAAAGGGCAATATTGCAAGCAAGAATGTAGTGAAGCACTTTGAACTTGAGGTTCAGCTCATTATGCATCACTATATTGCTACGAGGCCACTGCGGGGTAATGTCTTCATTGAAACAACAGCGGGCAACTTGGTTCCAGTCCTCGATGTCTGGCACGTTTGTCCCTTCAACCACTTAATAATATTGTTGTATCATTGTCGGGCTAAATGGTACCCACATCCCTTGAACGTAAGTATGAAATGCATGGTCTTCGTCCTCATCATCATCGGCCCCGAGAATATTTGGGTTGAAATTTGCCAAAAATTCACGCACTAAGGCTGGATATACCTTGTGAGGCGTGGAACAAGACTTCTTCCACTTCTTGGAATGGATCAATTCGGTGACGCCAGTGGGTTCGAAATTCAACAGGTCAACCTCTATTTCTTTGTGTAGAGTCCGGGTAGCGATGACACTGGCATGTTCCTCTGCATGGGCAGTACAGTACATTTGGTATTGAGGTGGTGCGACACGTTCCCTTTTGTAAACACTGGAGCTCTCGGCTATGGCCTTGCCCTTGCTCGCGGTGTGCAAATTACGGGTTTTGGGTGGCATGTTCAAGCTTGGAAGTGTACCTGACACCAATAGGAGTAGACATAAGCTATGGGTACGAAAATCACAACGAACCAGAGTAAAAATAAGGCCGCCAAACTACCCCAAATAGAAACCAATCCATTCCCTAATTTATGGTGTCATATGAGTGTAAATGGTAAGTGTTGCATTTCATCGAACACCTAACATGCATGGTAGAGATAAACACATGAAATAGGGTATTGAAGGTGCGAGATATCCCAAAAGTAAAAGCCACAAACTCCACTATCAAAGCACACCAAACGGTGCCCCAACCCCCATCTATACATCTTTATATCTAAAAATGAACAAATATCTCATATTCTTCCCATGACCAAAAATTAGTCAAGGAATACCTGAAAAATCAGTAAATGCAAGCGTAGAAGAAATTACGTTGTGTGGATTTGGGACGCAAATCGCAATAATGTTTGGTTGGCAATGGTGTAGAAGGTGGTTTGGGAGGTTTGGTGAGAGGGAGAGGGGTTTGGGGAAAGAGGGAAAGTGGGAGAAAAATGAGGGATAGGGGCGGCTTTAATAAGCCACCCTAAAAATGAGGTAGGGCGAGTTTGGTATGCATGCCGCGACTCGACCGTGAGCGGTAGCCTTATTGCCGCTTGCAACATTGGACGCGGTATGCATACCGCGGCCCTTGCGCGAGTGGCAGCGAGCCTGCTTCCTCACTGCCGCTTGCGCCCTTAGCCGCGGTATGCATATCGCGACCCTCACGCGAGCAGTAGAGAGCCTGCTGCCTCACTGTCGCTCGTGCCCTTGGCCGTGGTATGCATACCGCAGTCCTTCGCAAGCGGCAGAGAGCCTGCTAACCAGCAATAAGGCTAGGTTTAGTTGGCAAATTAAGCCTGATTTTATGCTTGTAGTGTTTTTCTTTTTCATTTTTTTTAATACCAATCCCCGGGTTCCATTAGCCCTAAAATGATCTTTGGTGACCCTCTTAGCGTTAATTGAATACAGAATGCAAACAAAATTGTTTGAGAGGCTATTATGTTTACAATCATGATCAAGATCAAGATCAAGATCAAGTGTTTAAACTTATTAACCATGAACAATTGACCAAGATGACATGAAATGCGATTACATGAACAATAATTTTTTTATTTTGGGCCTCTACGTTCACACCTACATGCACCGAACCAAAAGAGCCGGAAAAAAAAAAAAATTAAACAAGTGACATAAGGTCAGGTTTAGTTGGCAAGCTAAGCTCGATTTTATGCTTTCAGTGTTTTATTTTTCTTTTTTTTTCATACTAATCCCCGGGTTCCATTAGCCCTAAAACGATCTTTGATGACCCTCTTAGCATTAATTGAATATAGAATACAAACAAAATTATTTGAGATGCTATTATGTGTTACAATCATAATCAAGATCAAGATCAAGTGTTTTAACTTATTAGCCATGAACAATTGACCAAGATGGCATGAAATGCGATTGCATGAACAATAATTTTTTTTATTTTGGATCTCTACGTTCACACCTACATGCATCGAACCAAAAGAGTAAAAAAAAAATAAAATAAAATTAAACAAGTGACATAAGGCCGGGTTTAGTTGGCAAACTAAGCCCAATTTTATGCTTGTAGTCTTTTTTTTTTTTCCTTCCTTTCATACCAATCCCTAGGTTCCATTAGCCTTAAAACGATCTTTGGTGACCCTCTTAGCATTAATTGAATATAGAATGCAAACAAAATTATTTGAGAGGCTATTATGTGTTACAATCATGATCAAGATCAAGATCAAGTGTTTTAACTTATTAACCATGAACAATTGACCAAGATGATATGGAATGCGATTATATGAACAATAATTTTTTTTTATTTTGGGCCTCTATGTTCACACCTACATGCATCGAACCAAAAGAGCCGGAAAAAAAATAAAATTAAACAAGTGACATAAGGCTGGGTTTAGTTGGCAAACTAAACCCGATTTTATGCTTGTAGTGTCTTCCCCCCCCCCCCCCCCTTTGTTCATACCAATCCCCAGGTTCCATTAGCCCTAAAATGATTTTTGTGACCCTCTTAGCGTTAATTGAATATAGAATGCAAACAAAATTGTTTGAGAGGCTATTATGTGTTACAATCATGATCAAGATCAAGATCAAGATCAAGTGTTTTAACTTATTAACCATGAATAATTGACCAATATGACATGAAATGCGATTACATGAACAATAATTTTTTTATTTTAGGCCTCTACGTTCACACCTACATGCATTGAACTAAAAGAGCTGGAAAAAAAAAATTAAACAAGTGACATAAGGCCGAGTTTAGTTGGCAAACTAAGCCCGATTTTATGCTTGTTGTTTTTTTTTTTCCTTTTTTTCATACCAACCCCTGGGTTCCATTAGCTCTAAAATGATCTTTGATGACCTTCTTAGCGTTAATTGAATATAAAATGTGGAAATTGAGTCCCTGATATATCAAACCTTATGAAACCTTAAAACAAATTGGACCCATTACTTTTATAGGTTGGGGTTGCCTATAACCTTAACAAATCTACATGATGTCTTTCATTTATCACAACTTTGGAGACATGAGCTTCCCTTCCCATAAGATTTTGGAGAAAACTATCGAACTTCACAAAAATTTGACCTACCACAAAAAAAAAGGGACAAAGAACTGTAATAAAGAAGATGACACCTCTCGTAAAGGTATTATAGAGACATCATGACTATGAAGAAGCCATTTGGGAATACAAGGAAGATATGAAAAGTGGCCACCCACATCTTTTCAACAAAATAGAAGAATGATTTTTAGAATAATTCCAAGGACAAAATTCCTTTTTAGAGGGATTGGATGTAATACTTGAAATCAGGGTGGGTTTTAGTGAAAAAAATAGTGAGATAGAGCCTTACTAGAAAATTGAGAATTTGATTGGAAAAATCACTCCGGTGATCAATTTCTCCACTGAGCTTGACTACAAAATAAGGAATGATGGAAGGAAAAACTCAAAACAATGAAGAAAAATGGAGGGATCGTATGGTTTTGTTGACTGAGATTAGAAGATTAGGGATGAAAATCAAAGCAAGAAACACTCAGGCTAGGTTGCACACAAATGGAAATGAGAAACAAATATAATATGAAACAGAAACGAGAAAAATCATTTTTTTAAAAAGTAAGAAGTGGAAATGAATAAATAAAAAAATATAGGGGTTTGTTATAAATATAATTTTTTATATATAAAATTATAAAAGATTATGATTCAATTTAAAAATAAACATAAATTTCATAATGCATTCAAACAAATTTCGGAAACAAATTATAGAAAAAATTAAAAATTTTGAGTTAGAGATGACAAAATTTCATCTCTATTCGTGGATGGAAATGTGTTTTCAAATTAAAAATATATTTTTGATATTTTTTAATATTACAAAACAATCACAAAAAGTTTTTAAAATTGAAAAAGTAGCCCATAAATATTTATTGGCATTTTGGAAAGGGAAATGTTTCGAAAACGCCGAAACATTGCCCCCAAAAAATTTTCGCACATCATAGGACGTAGGCTCATGGGCAAGGCATGAGCACGGGCATGTGGGACAACATGTGAGGTAAGTGAAAAAATAGAAAAAAAATTATATAATAAATAAACTTTTTTTTGTAATTCATAGAAATATGTTTCGTGCCCCGGAAAGAATATGAGGGGCTAACATAAGCATAAGGTTCAAGGATTTACGTGTTTTTATAAAAATAAATTTAAAAATGAGTGGCTTGACCGAAAACCTATGTTTTTCTGTATATGTTAAGCAGACGTAATAAAGACTCATTCCATATAGACACATATGCATTTCATGTTAATATTTGTGATGCACGTGATGCATTCTTTGTCTGTCATGCAATACTACATGTTTAGTGACAAAAGGTGTATTTTGATCATCATGGGTGGTTTGGAGTTGCCACCCAAACCCTAGCAAGAAAGGTTGTATAAAATTATGATCTAGCAAGGGTGTCTCATCCTTGCAATTTTAAACACAAGGAAAATAAAAGCATGCCATTTTGTATTTGCACACATAAAAATTGTTTTGAATACTCACTAAATGATTCAATATTTAATGTGTATATTCAAGCTTGGTAGGTAACTCCAATAAAGGAAGAGAGAAAGTCTATGGTTAATCCCTTCCTATTGAAGCATTTTCAGTAATTTTGATTCCCATTTTAAGTCATGATTTCATCTATGAGAATTTGTGTTGTAGTAATAATTTATTTCATTTTCTGTTAAAATTCCTTTATGGATTTCTACATTGTAATAAATGGATACCTCATACAGGATGATGTAATAAATGTTTATTACTTCCATGATTATGGTTACTATTTACCATTTAGGTTCTATTTATACCACTTTTTCATACTTAGTGCTATTATTGGGAGAATTACGTATTGAAAAAAAAAAAATCCTTAGAAATGGGGGAGAGGTTGTTTGTGGAGTGTTCCATAAGCCCCATAATATTTACAAGTGTTCATCTGCCCATAAGCCTTTTGTAGAGTCAAATCTAGTGTTTAGCCTATAGAGTGTGCTTAAGTTGGTCACCTTAGTTTGACCATTAGCTCGGGATGGCCAATTGTTAAGAAGGGAAACGAGAAGAGTGAAGCAATTGCTAAAGAAGTTTGCACTAAACCATGTCATTGGCAATGATTTCAAGCGAGAATCTCTTGCGATGAGAAGAGACTGGTTTCAATTGGTGTTGATTTAGTTCACAACCTAAATATTTTTCTGGTGGATGTACCAATGTTGGGTTGGATTCAACTTTGATTTTTCATGTAATCTTTTGCTCAAATGGTTGGCATGGTTGCACCCATATCGCCCTCCACAAGAGAACAGAGAACAAAGAGAAAAATGAAAGAAAGATAGTCATTCAAAAATAAAAGGCTAAATACATATTTTAGCCCTTGTGCTTGTATTTTTTTTTGTTTAAGCACTCGAATTTTTTATTATTTCAATTACACTCCTGATTATGTAATTTTAAGTCAATTTCACTCCTCATCACAATTGATTTAGCACGTACAATGCACGCATGCTAAAATATGGGCAGCGACGAGGTAGGTGTGGGCTTCCGGGAGGAAGTAAGCAAAGGTAGTAGGTGCAAGCCGTCATCAATCAAGGAAGGCAAAAGGCAAAGGTGTGGAGTCCTTGGCAAAGTCCTTTTTTTTGCTTTCGCCTATCGTCTATGCCTTCCCATGCTGCCTCTCTAACAGTCTGCATCTGCCTCGTCGCTCACCACTGAAAGAAGAAACTATGGCAAAGATGGTGGACAATTTGCACGCATGTAAAGTATAATTTGAGTATTTTAGCACACGTGCATTACACGTGATAGATCAATTGTAGCGAGTGTGTAATTGATAAAAGAAAATATATAGTACATGAGTATAATTAAAATAATAAAAAGTTCAAGTGTCTAAATTAAAAAAAAAAAATTGCAAGTATTGAGGGTAACATATGTATTTAGCTAAAATAAAATCATTTTTTGTCTAACTTTAAACAATAAGAAAGTCTTTGTTATTTTTAAAAACACAAAAGTCATGGTCTATTTTTACTAAACTTAAAGTGCTCCATAGAATTCACACTTTTTTATTATAAAAAATATATTATATTTAGATAATATTTTAATATTTAAAATTTAATATTTAAGGACCACACTATTGGTACATCAAGAGTTATATCTTGAATTACACATATGCACGTAAATGATAAAAATATCTCTCACGTCTCATCGTCTTGGATAAGGAGTATTTTTGTCATACACCACATGCTGCCTTACTGTCTCATCTTATTATCTTAGATTAGAGATATTTTTATTCTTTTATAAATATTATATAACTTAAAGTGTAATAATAGCATTTTCCTATTTTCGACACTCTAAAGAAAAGAAGAATGAACAAACTACTGTAAAGTGTAAGTGAAGGAGTATAACAGCATTTTCCTATTTCCAACACTCTAAAGAAAGGAAGAATGAACAAACTACCTAAGAAAGAAGAAGCGACAATCATCAGACCAACGTGTGGCGGGCAGCGAACAATGCCCACGTGGTGTAAGTCGCCAGCAGCAGCTTCAACGGACGTTACCAGTTTGCTGTTCCTTCCTATATCTCTTCCATGGACCCCATCTTCTCCCCCCTCCAATCCCAGAGGAGATCCCTTCGAATCTTCCTTTCTCTTCCTTTTCTCCATCTTCTTCTTCGCAACCCACCTTTGATTTTTCAGGCTACCGCTCTGCAGAGCCATACAAGTCAATAATCACCACATATATAGGGAATTCAGGAAAACAAAAGGCAAGGGGAAGGGAGAATGAGAGTTTTGAACTCGCATTTCGTGCTGATCGATCTCCACACGTCATGGCACTCGGCTGCTCAAACCCCGTCTTCGGCTTTTGCTTGCCTCAAGGAGTGCGGACGAGGCCCTTATTTCTCTGCGGCATTCCGTCGAACACGTCGTCGGCGCAATGCGATTTCATCGGCTACCTCTCCGGTGCCATCGATACGGTCTCCGGAGATTCGCAGGCCGCGTGATCGTTCGGCCCCGGAAAGTGGGTTGTCGTCGGTTTCGTCAAGTGCGGCTTCCACGTCGCGATCTGAGCAACTCTCGGAGCTGGAGTTGTTTCTAGAGTTGCTGCCTTTGAGGATGAGGAACGGCTTATTACGGCACCCGGAGATTGGGAAGTTGATTGAAGTGGTTATGGATTTGGGTAGGCAGCCTCTTGCTCGGTTTCCTTCAGGTGATTGGGTGATGTCGGAGCAGCCTGTAAAGGTTGATGATCTAAGCCACGCGATATCAAAGGTCATCATATTTATTCTGCCAATAGTTCACTGGAACTTTCGCCAATCGACACCAAATGAATACTAAACATATAATCTATGAGCAAAGTGAAGTATCATTTTGTCTCTGATTGGAACTTCTATATGTGGAAACATAGTAATCAAGTATTTGCTTTTCTGCATGAATATACTTTATTTTTACTACAGCCATACGCCAAGTCTTAATCCCATTAGCTGGGATCGGGTACATGTATTCTAGCACATTAATAATCGCTACTTTGGGGTGTGTGTGTGTGTGTGTGTTAAAATTGGGTGATGAATCTTATTGCTGATGAGTGATAGTGACCGCATAATTTTTAATAGTTCAAGGCCAGGTTTGAATGCGTTATGTATCTTATCGAGATCTTGCGTCTTAAGGCAACTGATTTCATTTCTTCAGGTTGGTGAGTTTTCCGATGACAACCGATCAGGCATTAATAGTTCCTTACACCGTATAAGTGCTATACGGAACCGTAAAATGCAAATCATCGGCCTCACTTGCCGGGTAGGGCGAGCTGTATCTGGAAGTGCTGAAATCATAGGTGACTTAGTTGAAGGGGGAGGTTCCATCTTGGTTGTGGGACCTCCAGGAGTTGGTAAAACAACCTTGATAAGGTATGTATAGTTCTAACTTCCAATTGTGACATAAGATACCAATTTGTGTGCCTATTCATTAACAAGTAATGATACTTGTATATTATGTGCTAGCAATAATGTGTGTTGTTCTCTTAAAGCTATGGTGACAGCCCTACCACATTCATTTGTCAAGATTCTATATATATATATATATATTGTTATTTATGTTCTTCATTGGTGTTTCTTGTTCTTTCAGCCTTGACTGAAGGACTTTCTTTCATTGCCTTTGCTAATGCTCCATTAGATATGTGTATACATGAAGAAATAATAAGAAATGATTTACAGATAGCTCTGCTCATTGAGTATCTTCAGACTTCTAAAAGTAATATAAGCATCTTTTGTCTATACAATTATGTCTTGCGTGATACTTGTTCATTGGATAAAGCTTGTGTTTTGCAGAGAAATAGCTAGAATGTTGGCAGATGAGCATAAGAAACGTGTTGTGATTGTAGATACGTCAAATGAGATTGGAGGTGATGGAGATATACCTCATTCTGGAATAGGTCGTGCAAGAAGAATGCAAGTTCCAAATGTTGATATGCAGCATAATGTGAGTGTGAAACTCAATATCTTTACCATGTTTATTGCTACCTCGGATGGCTTGAATAAGACACAACCTTTCTTCTTTTGGATATTAAACCTTCTGTTAGTACTGAACAGGTAATGATTGAAGCAGTCGAAAACCATATGCCTGAAACCATTATAATTGATGAAATTGGAACTGAACTTGAAGCCCTGGCTGCCAGTACAATTGCTCAGAGAGGAGTTCAGCTTGTTGGAACAGCGCATGGGATTACAATAGATAACATAATAAAAAATCCTTCTCTGCAGATACTTGTTGGTGGCATAGAGGTAAAAATCAGCATTATGTCTTTCAATCTATATATTTTAAATGTCATGAATAAGGTTTCATATTTTGATTTTCTGTCCCATACTTTTACCTGGAGGGTAGTGCTTTCAATTGTTGGAGATACCAATTATTATAATTGAAGATGAACCCTAATAACATTCGGAATAGATTATAACTAGGAAAATAAAAATTTGAGCTCATTCATACAAATTCCAGCTTTCAAGGCTTAAATTCTATGAGCTATGAAACTTAGCTGAGCTCTAGAAGTAGCAAAACGGGGCTACAGAAAATACCAAAATCTGAATATCTCCAAAACTAAGACTACAGCCTGCATATTTACTATGTTAAGGAGGTTACTTTGTGGCAAAGTACCTAGGAATGAAAAAGATCTAAAAAACCACTATGAAGGCTGAAAATGGTAAACATGCTGATACCCAATAACAAAATAAAATGCTTACACAAAACAATTCAATGAAAAGCAAGTAGTGATGAGTGACTTCAGATGCAGCAACCTATTTGCGTTTGTACTATAAGTATCCACTAGCAAGTAGGTAATAAAGTGTTTACAAGTGGCCACACAAATGACAAGTTGCTTGCAAGTAGCTTATATTCATCCAAATGACAATCAAATTACCTTACAGTTGAGGAAACTAAAAAAGAAAAAAGAAACCTATATAATAAGAAACCTAAAGTACATCAAAACCTTTTGATAAATAAACAAAAATATAGGGAAAAAACCTTGAGGGGGTCAAACCTTGTACAAAAGTGTTGAATGTTGTATTTATTGTATAGTTGACCCAGCCGATTAGCCGATTTATAGGTTGATCTATAGCTGATTTGATAGATTAATTTATAGGCTGATTGGATAGACTGATTTATAGGTTGATTTGACAGGCTGTATTTCAGGCATAATTCTTTGCCTAATTTTCTGCTATAAATATGTTCCACATTATTATAAATATAGATTAAAATTGAGACTTGCTCTTAGGCATTCAACCTGTAACGACCCGCCTCCCAGAGCCTCCGCTAGCATAGAAAATCCGTGCGAGGGTCATTATTTGAATGATATAGAACAACTGCCACCAACATCTAACAAGAGAAACTATATCACAGATTCACATGACATCTCATGATCACCTTTACATAATCAGCCATACGACAACTCAAGTCAGGTTCTTACATAACCATGCATAACATGAGACCTTTCGAGACTACATAACATACATCGATCTTAAAAACAAAAGAACATTAACCTGATCAACCAAAACGACACCCGGGACTCTAGTTTCAGGAGAACTCTGCACTTGCTACCATGACTCAACAATTTGGACCCAATCCCACTGTACGTACCTGCCAACTCAGGCGCTTCCTTTTCTTGGAATAATGTTCAAACGAATGGTGAGTCATAAGACTTAGCAAGCTCAAGAAAGAAAGGCAATAGGTTAAGGTTAAAGCTTTCTCCTACACCCCATGCACTTCATGCCAATGCAATAACATATCATGCCATGGTCAATACATGCTTTAGCTCTAAATGCATAAATATAAAGTAAACTACACATAGAAGGTCCTTGGAGCCCACATAAGATACACACATTGGCGCCCTTGTCCCACATACAAACCTGTTAACAGCTCAATATAGGCTACCATATCATTATTCTTAATCTGCCTTTCATCACATCATTTGGGTTTTCCTGTCATTCATAACATGCCTTTTCTTATCATCATAACATGCTTTTCCTGTCATTCATCAATTGGCTTTTCCTACCATTCATAACATGTCTTTTCCTGTCATCATAACATGTTTTTCCTGCCATTAATATAGTACATCATCATAACATGTAGCTGCTATGGGACTTGAACCCCCAGTCTTATGTGTCATAACATAAAGCTGTTGTGGGACTTGAACCCTTAGTTTTACGCATCATAACATAAAGCTGCTGTGGGACTTGAACCCCTAGTCTTACGCATCATAATCATCCCTCATAGCCACTCTTGCTCACCATGCAATGCAACACATAAGAAATGCAATAGTTTGTGCAGTATAAACGTGATGACAAGTCCCTCATAAATCAAGTATCAGGCCATGTTACGCCCACATAGGAACACACACATGCAAAATGCTTTAAAAGCATATGCTCACCTAGTATACCCAAGTTGGCTCTTAGACCAATCGGGTCATGCCAATGCGCACACATCCCCCCCCCCCCACACACACACAGCCAAAGCATGTCCCCCCTAATGAATGCAACCTAATACCCATGTGTCACACAATATCATGATATGCACAAAATCAAGGTGGAAATCTGGCAGTACCAGCTTGCCTGACCCGTTTATCGTAATAGTTGATAACTGGCCCCCATACATCCAGCCATCGACTGCCACGACCCATGGTCGACAGTTAATAGATTTGTACCCCACACCCTTAGACACACATAGATAACATTGAACTTACATACTTTAGATTTAACATTTCATAACCTTTCCCCATGACTCTTCATGCACTTAGCAACATAGACATCAATATACTGCTCTTATTCTCGTCTCTTCTCAAACATAGGAAACTGTCTCGTTATACATATTACTAAACATTACACTTTTCTCATTAAGATGCTTAACATAACCCAATAAAACCATAGCCAACTCTTCTAAGAATCTAGCCCCAACGGGTTTGGCATCATTCCCAAAGGAAGCAGAGCAATACAAAGCCCTGTAACAGACATAATCAACAACACCAAGGATTCATTTACTTAACTTATTCCATCAACAATAGACCCATCAATAACACATAAGTCATAAGATGGTTACCACGTAGATTTACATTATTAATGCATGGAACCGAGTCACGGTAAGGGAGGGAATAAAATATGGAGAACAATGGAGACTTGTGTAGGGATTAAAGAATGTAAGAAGATGGTTAGGAGCTTGCCTTTAGACGAATGATACTTGCCTTTTTTGCACTCTCGCTACGAAATAAAATGTTTCATAGGAAGATAATAAGATTACGGCTCATAATAATCAGATTTGACTGTGCAAAACACATGATTTAGTCGTGAAAAATCCATAATCTAAACGTATGAGGCTTCCAACAATTTTACTCACTTACCTGACTTCAAGCACTAAATAGCTTCAAAATTCCCTGATTTTGCTTAATTTCTTCCCACTTCCTTCCCTTTCTTCACTGCTCAAGCCTTCCTCAATTTCCCCTTGCTTTCTGCCCCTGAAAATGGCCAAAATGTGGCCTTAAGAATGAAGCAGCGGAGAAACTTGGAGTGCAAGACGAATGGGCGGCCTATAGCGCGCCACATGGCGCGTTCTGCGGCTGCCACGCGGCCACCCCTCCTTCCCCTGAAATAGCTCTGTTTCGGGCATCTCTTGGCTGGAAAAATCCAGCAAAATCCCTCAGCCTTGCGCGCGCCCATGCAGGATAGAACTCACGACCAGCCAGAAGCCCCCTCATGCGCGTACCGCGAGCGCTACAGCCATCTTCAACCTAATTAATTTTAAACTAACCCTCAGCCCAATTTTTGAAATCGCACCACAGCCTCTGAACTTTGCAAACTAGCACTTACACCCCACTTAATAATTACACTAATACCCCGAAACTTCTAGAAATCCCAATTACCCCCAAATTAATAATTCCATAAATACTCCCAAATAAAATAATTAATTGTCTTAATTGCCCATTTCCTCAAAACAATATAAATTAATATTTTCCCTTAAATCCTCAAATATTTAGTAATGACCTCGAATACCGAAATTAATAATTACTATTTATCTTCAAAATTCTGGGATGTTACACAACCAATTCTCTCTTCTAACATGGTATGGAGAAAATTCTTTCCCACTGTATTATCCCTCTAGTGAAGAAAGAGAAGAAAGGCACTGTATTCACAAACAGAAAATTCTGTTGTGCATTAGAAAATTCTTGAGAATTTTAGTTCTGTTGTGCATCAGAAAATTCCAGTCAGCCAATTCTTGAAATCTCACATTCGAATAACTTTTCACGCACTCCATGTGCCATCACGTCCTTCACCAAACGACACCAAACCTTCTAATTTGTTCTCTCATTGTGACATCCACAAAGGTTACTTTAGACATGGAAATGGATTTTCCCACTTTTACCTCTGTTTTTACTGGAACCCCTGTCATTACCTCTGAAAAATTATGGGTGCTGCTAATTTTCTATCCTCGGTTGTTGCTGTTGAGTTGTGTTCATAGGCCAGGGACATGAAGATTGTTTGACTAAGCCAGTTGTTGCTGTTGAGTTGTGTTCATAGGCTAGGGACATGAAGATTGCTTGACTAAGCAAGCTGAAGATATTCCTGATGTAGAGCGTCCAAAATGGAAGTAGAATGACGCTCAATTATGTGGAGCTCTCTGGCAGTCTATTGATTGCTCACTTGCAATCCAATCCTGGGCATACAAAACCTGTTATGATGTCTGGGAGAAAGCCTGAAAATTCTATACCAATAATGTCTCTCATTTCTACACAATTGTCTCCAACATGATTACTTTGAAGAAGCAGGACTCTCAATTAGAGCACAACAGGTGCAGATAGATAGAGTAGCCAACAAGGTACATCATCAACAAGGGAATTAGCTAGAATTTGATTTCAAACAGGTTCAAGCTTTGGTGGCAAACCAAAGAGTGCACGAACCATAAATTGCTTCTCCAATTGTGCTAATTGATCCTTTGCATTGGTGGAGATAGGCATTATTTCTTTGAATTCCTATATAAAAGTTTCTAGTTGACCTAAATAGGTTTGCATATCCATGGTCACTAGCATTGGGAGAAGTAGGTAGGGTCAAGCTAAATGGTTGTGCTCCTACTGACTTCTTGAGAAGTGAGACATTGAACACCGGATGGATGTTAGAGCCCTCTTGTAATTGTAGCCAATAGGCCACATTTCCCACCTTTGTGGTAATGGGATATGGCCCATAGAACTTTGGGTTTAACTTTGAGCTGGGGTTCTGGAGTAAGGCCATTAAATGGCCCGACTTAAGCTTCAAATACACCACCTCGCCCTCTTGAAATTCTCTTTCACTCCTCTTTTTGTCTGTAAACTGCTTCATACAATTCTTGGAGTTAGCCAATTTTGTCTTAAGTACTTGTAAGGCCTGTTGCCTTTGTTGTAGGTAGGTATTTAGGGTTGCAACTGTCGAAAAGTCTCCCAAGGCTGGTAGCAAAGGAGGCTTGTAGCCGTAAAGAGCTTCAAAAGGAGATCTCTTTATGGAGCAATGGTGACTGGAGTTGTACCACCATTGAGCCATAGCAAGCCATTTGTGCCAAGTCTTAGGTTGTAGAAAACAAGAACACCAAGTACAACTCCACACACTGATTAACTCATGATGTGTAGAGTTGACTTGGCCAAGAGCTAGCTTTTGGATAGTCGACTCTTGCCTGGAGAAGTTGACTCCCTCTATCAAAAGTTGACTTCCTATCGACCATTTCGTATATACGATCAACCGGTTCTTAAAAGTTGTTGACCATTTTTGTCTCGAACAACTAGTTTTACAGGTCCAACGGCTATAAATAGCTAGTTTCTTTTGAAACTCTTGGGATGCCTATAAATACCATTCAAGGAAGCACTTGAGTTGTCTAATGAAGAAAAATAAATTCATTTGAGCTTACATTTGTATTCATAGTGCTTGAGCTTTCATTTTTATCTCAAAAAGGTTTTGAGCTTTATTTGTTTCAATTTATTCAAGCCTTTGTATTTTTGTTGAGAGACATTTGTAACTGAGAGATTTATCTCTCAGATCCTCTCCAATTATATTATTCTTGTATCTCCTAGCTTTTAAATCTAGAGGGCCTACTTTGATAGTAGGAGGTTGTAAATTCCTAGTGGTTTATGCTAAAGGGCCTACCGAGTGTGGTAGAATGTTTTAGTGAATATTTTCAAATCCTTAGTAAGGAGTTAAGGTAGTGGATTAGGCTTGGTTTAGCTGAACCATTATATATCGTTGTGTCCCTCTTGCATTTATTTTATTGTTTGTGTTCATTTCACTTTTTGTGAATCATTTTTGAAAACCTCATAAAAGGTTTTTTAATTTCTCAATCACCCCATTCACCCCCTCTTGGGTGTGTGTGCCATTCATTGTGCCAAATTTCAAATTCAACAGTTGAAAGAAAGATGAAGCATCTACTTAATGTGACTTGAGCTCTCTTACATCAATATCATGTTCCTAAATCTTTTTGGGGTGAGGCAGTGTTAATTGCAACCTCTCTTATTAACCGGGTTCCTTCTAAAGTACTAAAAGGTCTCAGTCCCTTTCAGTGTCTTTCATCTCACTTTCCTGAAATTGGCATTCATGCTTCCTTTCCTCTTAATGTATTCAGGTGCGTGGCTTTTGTTCACATTTCTAAACACCACAGGGATAAATTTGATCTTAGAGCACTTAGGTGTATTTTTATTGGCTACTCTCCTACCCAAAAGGGCTATAAATGTTGTCATCCTCTCACGCGAAAATTCTTTGCGTTTAAGGATGTAACCTTTATTGAAACTCAGTCCTTTTTAAGCCTTCTTTTTATGGTCACCAGGGGGAGACAATTTCTAGTGACCATAGGGAGCATGGGAATCTTCCTAATTTGGACTTGTCCTTGGACCTAGGCCAACAGCAAAGCAATACGCTAGAGTCTGCACTTGGTGGACAGCTTAGTTTTGACTTATCTAACTTACCTATCCCCCTTGTACTAGAGTCTTTGGATTTAGAAGGGTCATCATCACCACTAGGTGCACTACCTCACCAAAGTTCTCTTCCAAACCAACCATTGATGCCATCCCCTGCTAGGTTTAAGGGTTCACTTTATGTTACAAGAGGGTTCAACCTATTTCATGTGCAAAGCAGGGACCAACATCTATTCCAAAGCCATGTATTGAACCATCTCAATCCCCTACTCATTCTAACCCTATTCACAATGATTTGGATTTACCTATTGCTGTTAGAAAAGGAGTTAGAAGCTGCACGCAACATCCCATGGTCAATTATATTTCCTACCATCGTCTTTCACCCAAACGTAAGAGTTTTTTGTCTTCCCTTGATGCCATAATCATTCCTAGGACAGTAAAGGAGGCATTACATGACTAGAATTGAAAGAAATCGGGTTTCTAGGAGGCAAAACAGCTAGTACTCCAGTGGAACCAAACCTCAAATTTGGGGGGAGATCTGATTGTCCACTAGTACACAAAGGAAGGTACCAAAAACCAAACCTCAAATTTGGGGGGAGATCTAATTGTCCACTGGTAGACAAAGGAAGGTACCAGAGGTCCATTTAATTTATCTATCTCACACAAGACCTAGCATTGCATTTGTTGTCAACTAGGTGAGCCAATTTATGCACAATTCAACTAAAGAGCATATGTAAGCAGTGAGAGGATCTTGTATTATCTAAAGGCAACACCTGAAAAAGGGATTTTGTTCAAATCAGGGGAGAATTTGGCAGTTACTGGATACACATATGCTGATTATGGTGGTTCTCTTGTGAATAGAAGGTCTACCTTAGGTGTGTGTTCTTAAGAGAAAATTTAGTATCCTGGAGAAGTTAAAAGCAAGTATAGTGGCTTGGTCTAGTACAGAAGCTGAATGCTAGGTTATAACCCTTGATCTATGTGAACTGTTTTGGCTAAAGATTGTCTTGGATGATCTACAAATTCCTAGTCATGGTCCAACCAAGCATAACCCACTAAATCCTCAACATCTAGTAAACATAAGCCTAAACTTCACTAGACATTGGACAGTAAAGATGATTCTCTTCACTTCTTTTACACATAATACTAATACATGACAACCTGTCTTTGCTTCCTCAAGTCATCGGTAGTAAGGCAGAGCCAAAGGGTAGCTGACCAACACAAATAAGGTAACCCTAGGAGGGGCACTTGAATTTCAAACTGCTTTCCAAGTAAAGCCAGAAATCCATATTACAAAGGGTGAATATTGAAACTTCCCCCTTGTGATGGGCACTATATCCATATACTCACCCGCTGCCTGTTCAAAAGATGACAGCAAAGCAAGCTGTAAAGTGCTTGTGAGGCGTATATTTTGTAGCGATCAAAATCACATATAAACCTTGAGGACTGCACTACTTGGAGGTAGATAGTAAGGAACACCAACCACAGTCACCTCATTAACAAGCAACCTAAAATGCTAAGGACAAAAGCCCTATGACCACTCCAACTTTCCAACCAAAATCTAACCTTGGTTGCATTCACGATGGTGACCTAAATGACCTTATGAAAGTCCTCACAACCTCTCGTGGTTATAGGTCCTTTAGGGTATGGCCACTCAAGAGGGGGGTGAATTGAGTGATTAAAAGTTTCGGCAATTTACTTAATTAAAATTCTTGTTATTTAATTTTAAACAAATTCAACTTTTGTAACTATGTTTATCTGAGATTAATAAATTTCGGGCCACAAGATATAGCAAGAATAAATAAATGAGACACAAAACAATTTGTAGTGATTCAATATCTCCACACACACCTACTCTATTCTCCTAAGGTCTCAACCACCCTCGGGGTTCCACTAATTTCACCATGGTTTCCATACTAGCTCACATTGGAAACTAGATATACTCCTAGATTATAACGGGTTCTAGGAAATCACTACATCAAGGTTTTCTCCCTAGCTTACTTTGAAAACTAGATACACCTAGATTTTAACAGTTCTAGGAAACCTATACAGGCCACGATAATAGTTTAAGTGATTACAATTAGTTGTCCACACTTGGACACAAATGAATAAGCAATTAAGCGCAAATATACATACAAGGCAATAAAAATAATTAAATAAATCAGTGACCTTGGTTTGAATGGAGAAGATCGGATTTGGTTTTGCAATATCTTTTTCTCCTCTTGCCTTGTGGCTCTTTGGTGGATGTGCAATGTAGTTTTGAGAGCCTTAGATTACTTGGGTTTTTGCTTGAGAGCGTTAGAGAGCTTTTGGGTGCTTTGGTATGCAATATGTGCAATGGATGATCTTTACAATGAGTTTAGGGGTATTTATAGGCATTTTTAAAAAATCACTATTCATAACGATTGGATTACTATTCACAACGGTTCAATTACTATTCACTATTCATTGTTCATCATTCACTATTCTCTGTAGCATTTTGAAAAAATATATTTTTATATAATTTTTTTATGCATTTTAAAATTACTTGAAAGATAATTTTAATGGAAAATAATATTTTTAGTAATACGTGTACTATGAAAAATATTTTATAAATTAATCGAAAATAATTCAATACTACAATTAGTATATTTAAAAATACTCTTTTTGTTAATCATTAAAACTTAATTAATATGAGTAAGTTAGCTCAACAGTGGTGACCCTCCATAAGCCAACTATATACAGAGAAGGAATCCTAGATGTAGACCAATCCCTCAACACATTATCTTTCTTACAAAATAATAATTCTAATCCAAAAACTGTCACTTACTGGCAAACCTCCATAACCATTTTTCAAGTAAGATTTAGTTTGGAGGACCCGATTTTCTAGTGCCTAACCTGCCCTTGCTCTTTGAAAGACAAGCCTAATCCCGTTTAACTAAATGATACTTCAACTCACCACCCTATAGAAGATCCCTCTGAAACTTGTCCAACCTATTTATAATAGACACAATGATTCTTAAACATAGAAAGATAATTAAGTAGGAAGATTAAAAAGCACACTCTTAGTGAGATTAATTTTTCTTGCTTTTCGAGGAGGTTAAGGTACTATATTTTCCAAGAAATCCCCAATCTGAATAACCTTGGCTTTGAAAGCTGGAAGATAAACCCAAATATATATTATGAAGGCTGCCAACTTTACACCCAAGGTTAGGAGCAAACAAATTGAAGTCTCCACTAGCCCAACCTCTCCACTTTAGATTAAATTC
Source organism: Diospyros lotus (assembly GCF_014633365.1). Classification (NCBI taxonomy): domain Eukaryota; kingdom Viridiplantae; phylum Streptophyta; class Magnoliopsida; order Ericales; family Ebenaceae; genus Diospyros; species Diospyros lotus. The sequence continues at coordinate 21,686,340 of NC_068344.1, forward strand.
TGCTATATTTGTAACAACAATAAGAATTTCGAGATGACATGATCTGAAGTTTTATAAATACCAAGTTTGCATCATAGTTGTCAAAGGTGCACCTGAGGCGTGCTTGGGCGCAAGGCGAACAGAGGTGCAACTCTGTGCACCTCATCACCACCATGGTGCAACACCATGCTTGAGGTGCTACCTAGGCACATGAGGCACTCGCCTCATGTAAGGCACGTGAGGCACATGCCTTGTATATATCAATGTATTAAAATCATATTTCTTGTCCATTTGTCATCTTAGAGAGTATATTGGTGAGAGGCAAACCTAGCAGTGTAAGTCAGAGGTCCTGCTGAATCTCCCACTTGCTGTCAGGATCCTTTAGGAGAGATGTTCACTTGTTGGAGAACTACTTACATCTGTTTTCTGTTTCATTTTTCTTTCTTTCTTCTAATTTTTTGCTAAGAAACGAATGTTTTCATTGTGTGTTGTACTACTTTTTTTTCTCTTCTAATTTCTTTTGCAATTTAAAAGAAGAAACTAATAGTTGTCTGTAACTGTTCTTTTCTATGTGTTCTACTGTATTTTTTTCTTTCTTCTAATTGCAAAAGAAATTAGAAAAAACTAATTGTTTTCCTATAATTGTTTTTTTTGCAGTGTGTTGTGCTATAATTTCTTTTCTCTAATCTCTCTTGCAATTAGAAGAAACTAATTTTTTTTCTGCAATAATATTAATTGTTATTATCTGGTTGGTCATTTGTCATTTATGATTTTATGAGTTTGGGTCCATCTCCTTATAGGTTCATATTGAAAACGATAGTGTGCAAGTATTTTGTAAGCATTTTGAATAAATGTGCACCTCATGTGCTTGAGGCTCTTGCTTCACCTTGCACCTCGTGCCTAGGTCACAAGCACTAATTTGGGCCCCAGTGTGCTTGGCGCCTTTGACAACTATGGTTTGCATACAAGACTGTGAAGACCACCTTTCAACCTAGAATCTAGATACTCATTAGTAATTGGAACTGTGCCCGGTATCTGCTTACCCTACACAAAGATGTTATGGGAGTCTTAACAACACTATTAATTAACCTCTTTGAGTGTCATAGACAAGAGCTTAGTAAGAATCTTATAAATACTACCTACAAAATTAACGGGCCTAAAATCTTCAAATCCAAAACACTCCTGATAATAGCAACAGCTTTCAAACTCCTCAGAGAGCTGTCCAACCCACAGAGCTCATGACAGGCCAGGATAACATGCAAACCAATAAAGCTCCAATAATGCTGGAAAAAAAAAAAATCAAAAACTAAAGAGAAGCCGTAAGGTCTGTATCCACCATTTGGATTACCTAAAACCCTTGAAACCTCATCCTTGGAAAGAGATCTAAGAAGCCTCTCTCTATGATCCTCAGAAATGTACTTAAAAGATAAACCTGAAAGGGAAGGTCTCCAACCTTCCTCTTCAGGGTCCAAAATATTTTACAAGTCAAGCAATCAAACTTTGTAAACTCTTTTCTTAAAGCTTGATCATTTACCTTTCTTTCTCATGAAGATCAATCTTGATGTATTATGTTGACCTATAAAATAAATTTAGACATCCAACTGCAATTGACTATAACCCTGTCCAGCTATGCCTTGAGAATCAATTGATTGAAGTTTGGTTCCTTTTGAATAGAGTGTAACACTTGGTGATGAGGAAGCAAAGAAAAGGAAAGTGCAGAAGACAATTCTTGAGAGGAAAGGGCCTTCTACATTTACGTGTGCAGTAGAGATGATATCTAGAACTGAATGCTGTGTGCATCATCGGTTGGATGCATCTGTTGATGCTATACTAGCAGGTATCTAAACCTTGTCCTTTCTCATGAACTTTTAAGCAATTACTTATATAATATGGTGTCTGCAAACATGTTTCGGAATTGGAAGCAATAAATGGTTAATCTGATTTGAAATTTCTATGGTAGGAAAAACTCCTCTGTTTGAAGTCCGTCATATGGATGTTGAAGCAAATCGTTCTTTGAAGTCTACTCCAATGCCCAAGAAGAACCTTATAGAAGAAGCTGAGCTGGACAACAGTGAAGAAAGACCTCAAATACAGTGTGACAAAGAAGATGAAGGTTATTCTCAAAATAATTTCAAGAAATTGAGTGGGAATAGAAATTTTAGCAAGTGGAGATCACCAGTGTATGTTTACACTTACAAGGTATATTGCTAAAGTTTCGATTATCACTTGTTCATCTTCTACCTTCTGTCCTTGTATGTTGTTGAAGGATATATATGGAAATAAGGTACTTAAGTTTAAATAGCTTGGAAATTAATGTTCATGCTTCTTTAATAATCAAGATAAACCTGCACTGCACATGTAGCTTGGTGGAATAGGAGTGCCCATGCCTAGAAGAAGTTTTTTGTATCTTAAAAAAGCGAGAATTCAAATTTGGAATTCCCTCTCACACCACATGCTCAACAATGCTATCATACTGTTGATTTTCGTTGCCATGCTGAGTCCAGGTTCTTACTTGTATTAAGTAGGCTGGAAAACTCTGAACCCTATGCTCGTAGCATTAGTGGCTTGCAACCAAGGGCCTGACCCCAATTCATTGAATACACAAGGGTCCCATCTGTCATAATCCTTCTCTTACAGGATATAGTAAGATTATACTATCCAGCACCTAACACCAAACTAAAACTGAAAATTTGAGTTCATATACAATTTGTCTGTCTTTTAGATCCTGGAAGCCGATCTACTTCAAGTTGCAAGTGTTATGGGGCTTGAGGATGAGATAGATGTAAGTGATGACATTGGAAGAGCAGATGCAATTTTAGCGTCCAGTTCCGAAGTGAAGCAGAACCCCTGGATTCGTGGTGTAGCTAAATTTCACAAGTTGCCCTTATATGTTATCAAGGTATCCCCCTCTTATTTTGTGAATATTGCTGACTAGATGAATGTATGCCCCTTCAACCAGACTTTAAAACTTTGAATAATGCAGTCAAATACCATGGCACAAATGGTAAAGGCAGTTCATATGATTCTTGGACGGGATTCCTTTAGTTCCACCTCAATGCAGTCACTCAAAAGTTCCTTAAACATTGAAATTGAGGATGATGCACCAAAGAGAAAGCCCTCATTGGAGGAGATTGATGCCTTGGAGGTATAATTCTTTTTCCTTCAAATATGTTATTTCTCTTTTTTCCATAAGCAAAAAAGATTTACATAGTGTTTGTAGATTTATAAAAAGTTTATTACAAAGTTCATAGAGAAGTCTTGTGGAGGATTTTTTAGAGAAAGTGGAATCCAAGTTGCTTATATATACAGGTTTTTGAAGATGTATGATAGAGTAGAAACACATTTTAGAACTTGTGGAGGTGGTACAGACTTTTTCGGTTACAATTGGACTAAATCAAGGATCTACTCTAAGCCCTTATATCTTTGCTTTAGTAACAAATGAACTTACCAAGCATATGCAATAAGAGGTGCCTTGGTGTAATCTATTTGCATTGGTGAACAACACAAAAATAAGGTGTGACTAAAAAACTTGATGTATGGAGGGGATCTTAGAATTCAAAGACTTGAAGTTGAGCAGATCAAAAACTGAACATATTGAATGCTTAGTAAAAATAGAAATATGAATGATGTTATGTTGAAACTTGAAGATCAAATTATTTCAAGAAAAAAACGAGTTCAACTATTTTGGATTCATTGTCCAAAAAGACAAGGAGATTATTGAGAATGCTACTCATAATTAAGGCAAAATGGATAAAATGAAGAAGTGTTTTGGGCATTTTATACAACAACAAACACAATCCTTAATCCTAATAGGTGAGTCAGATACATGAATTCTAGGCCTTTGGGCATCTCATTGGTATAGAGATGGCATCTCATTAGTAAGGCCATTACATCCAATGTGCAGGCCATTGTAATAGTAACTGGTGCATTTTAATTTTGACATGTGCCACTCTAGCCTTATTACGTATGATTTTGTTCTTATTTTGTCTTTTCTTCTATGGTCGCACATCCACCTTCTCATTTTTTTCATGTGTTGGCATTGTATGCAATAGAAAAATCTTTTTAAAGCTAAAAAGGCAGTGTTATCAGACATCAATAAGACTAATCTGTTATATGGCACATAATGTTATTAGACAGCTATAAGATGTGTGAGATATGAATAATGATTAAGATACTTTGATCAAGTAAAAGACCCAATAGATGCTCATATGAGGAGGATTAACGGAATGAAAAAATGTAGTAGAAGAGGTTGAGAAAGACCAATAAAGACTTGGTGGAAAACTCTTAAGCATGGCCTTGATTATAATGACCTTACAGAACATTTAATCATAGATAGAGATGGTTGGTGAGCTAAAATCTATAAACCTCAATGGGATTAAAGTTTGGCATGTTGTCATTATCAATCTAAGGGCTCAAGTAGAGTGAAAGCTAGTGCATTACCGATTGTAATTAAAAGAAAAAATCTATCATTTCAGTGTCACAAAGTATATCTGGTGTAGAATCGAGGGAAAAGATTTATGCTGAGAGAGAAAGGAGAAGAATAAATCCAAGAGAAGAGAAAGGTAACGAAGAAGAAAATAAAGGAGGAGAAGAGAGTAAGCAGAGAGACAGAGGAGGGGGGGGGGGGGGATGAAAATCAAGTTCTGTGTAATTAGGAATCTTGATAAATCAATGCTTGTCTATTAACTCAAAAGAGTAATCTCAAGCTCTTCAAGAATTTCACTGTATCTCAAAAAAGAAAAAAAAAAGCAGATATAATCCATGTAACTGATGCCACGTAGTGGAATTAAGGCTTCTAGTTGGTGTTATTTGATTGACTCCTGCTGGTTCTGTTTTGTGCTGGACATGCAAGCTGTAGAATAATTGTGATTAGCAGCAGATTTCGAGGATGGATTGGAGATAGGGTCCAATGGGACACTTTTAAACATTTTTGGGACAAATATATTGTCAATATCACTCATAGATTTTGTAGGAGAAGGCACTGTAATTACTTAGAAAACAATGTACACGGGCTGTCCTCATATAGAGGAGAGGAGAGATAATTTAGGACACTAGGGCTATACACTTTAGGAAACTAAAAGATACATTCTATCTACAACCATTACTAAAAACAGAACATATATACATTTTAGGAAAGCAAGAAACTTAGGAAAGCTAAGGATTAAACTTCTTAATCAATCAAGGTATGGCGGCGCCTTGACTTGCTGTTGCCACAACCCTAGAAGCCACACACCATAATGCTCAACACGCCCCCTCAAGCTGGGGAGTGGATGTCAATCATACCCAACTTGCTTACTAAATTTTCAAATTGAGGTCTCGATAGTCCTTTTGTCAGTATATCTGCTACTTGCTAATTGGAGGGAACGTAGGTAATTTGAAGAAGCCCAGAGTCCAATTTTTCCTTAAGAAAGTATCGGTCAATCTCAATATGCTTTATCTGATCATGCTGCACAGGGTTATGAGCTATACTTATAGCGGATTGATTGTCCCCCAAGAGTTCAAGAGGCCTTTGCACTGGTACTTTTAAGTCTTCTAGAATGATTTGTAACCACAACAGTTCACACACTCCAAGGGCCATGGCTTAGAATTCAGTCTCAACATTGGATCTCACTACCACCCCTTGCTTTTAACTCCTCCATGACACCAAATTCCTCCTGAGAAAGACACAATACCCTATTGTAGATCTCCTATCCACCATGGACCCACCATAGTCTATATTAGTATATGATGTGATCTTCAAACTAGCCCCTGGGGTAAATAAAATGCCCTTACTTGGAGTTGCTTTAAGGTAGTTTAGGATCATTTGCACAACATTCATAGGGTCTTCAGTAGGATTGTGCATAAATTGGCTTACTAGGCTGACAACAAAAGTTATGTCAAGCCTAGTATGTGATAGATAAATAAGTCGTCATAACAATTGCTGAAATCTCCCTTTATCCACTGCTTTGCCACTATCATTCCCTTGCAATTTAATGTTGGGATTAACTGGAACTCTTGTTCCTTTCCCCCCGAGTAAGCCTGTTTCAGCAAGTGAGTCCAGCACATATTTTCGTTGAGATAAGAATATGGCTTCCTGTGAGTAAGCTACCTCAATGCCCAAAAAATATTTTAGGAGACCAAGATCCTCAATTTCAAATTCCCGAGCTAAATTATGCTTCAAATGACTCTATTCATCTAGATCATTTTCAGTTACCACAATATCATCAACATAGACAAGTAGGGCAATTACCTTAACTCCAAGGTGCTTGATGAAGAGAGTATGATCCCCCCGACTTTGGTGATAACCCAAAGATTTCATAGTCTGTGGAAATCTTGGGGAGACTGCTTGAGGCCATACAAGGCCTTTTTTACTTTACATACCTGCCTTGGCCCTACTGCCGTAGGCTGAAAACTTGGTGGCACTTCCATGAAAACCTCTTCCTCTAAGTCACTATGCAAGAAGGCATTTTTAACATCGAGTTGCTGCAACTTCCACCCATAATTAGCTGTCAATGCTAGAAGAACCCGGACAGTAGTCATTTTAGCTACAGGAACAACAGTCTCAAGGTAGTTTATCCCATAGGATTGAGTGTAGCCCTAGGCAACTAGATGTGCCTTGTACCTGTCAAGAGTTCTATCTGCTTTGTATTTGACATTAAATATCCACCGGCATCCTACCGGTGTGATCCCCGGAGGCCTAGGGACCATCTTCGAAGTTTGATTTTTAGTAAGGGCCTGCATCTCCTCCAACATTGCCTCTTTCCATTTGGAATCATTTAGGGCTTTTTCGACTGATTTAGGAATAGCAATAGCATCCAATGAAGTAAGGAAGCCTCTATGTTTTAAGGATAGGTGATGGTATGATAAATAGTTGGCCAATGGGTGTTTGGTACAAGTTCTTATCCCTTTCTGGACTGCAATAGGTAAGTCCAAATCAGTTGGTTCAGGTTGGGGCAGTGGGGAATGAGAGGTGCTAGGAGAATCCTATGAAAGTGTTGTGTCCAAACCAGGAGGAGCGGTGGTGGAGACTGGTGGTGGCATCGGCTCATCAATGTGCTCCCTTCTCTCGTACACAAAGGGGGAACCCTTGTATCTAATAGGGGTAATCAGCTTAGATATGGCTTGTTCACTGCTCGAATCATCAGAATGCAAATGAGGAGAGGAGGGAATAGGGGCAGGAGGCTGGTTTGATGATGTGTCAAGAGAGGGAAACAAAGGATCAAGATCCAAATCAGCATTGCTGAGGGCTGCTGCTTGCTGTCCAGATGGAGGGCCAAAAAAGGCTTGATTTTCCAGAAAAGTTACATCCTTTGAGACATATAATTTTTGAGTGGTAGGATGATAACATTTATAGCCCTTTTGTGTAGGTGAATACCCAAGAAAAACACATCGAAGAGCCCTAGGCCCTAGGATCTAGCTTATCGCTGTTGACTTTGGGTATGTGGACAAAACAAACACACCCAAACACTTTAAGAGGCAAGGGAGTATGAAGATTAAGATCTGGAAAAAAAGATCCTAAAAGCTGAAAAGGACTTTTGTTGTGAAGCAACCTAAAAGGGACTCAGTTTATAACATATGTGGTCATCAATATAGCTTCTCCCCAAAAGGTTTTTGGAACATGATAATGATGAAGGAGAGTTCAGGTGACATTAAGAAGATGTCGCATTTTTCTTTCAATGACTCCATTTTGTTGAGGAGGATCAACACAAGAAGATTCATGAATAATGCCCTCTTGTTGGAAGTTCTGATGCATATGAGTATTAAAATAATCTCACATTATCAGTCCTAAACTTCTTAATAGACGTGCCAAATTGGGTGTTAATCATTTTGCAAAAGGATGGTAAAACAGTCCCAATGGCAGCCTTGTCTTTTAGAGGAAACACCCAACACATATGAGGACAATCATCAATAAAGGATATGAACCATTTTGCCCCAGAACAGTTTAATACTTTGGAGGGTCCCCAAACATCAGAATGAATAAGATTAAAAGGCTGAGAAGAGAATTTATTGCTGATTGGATAAGGAACCCGATGATGTTTAGCCACAATACATTCATCACATTGAAAATTGCTTGGATCTAGAGAGTTGAACAAAGTAGGAAACATTTGTCTTAACAAAACAAATGGGGAATAACCTAATCTAAAATGATACAACCAAATAGAAGATATATCAGAAGCAGATTGAGAAAAACAAGCCTTCCTAAGCTGTTCCCTTTTAGTACTAGAATTTTGTCCTTGCAAGATATAAAGCCCATTTTGCTCCTTAGCCACACCAAATGTCCTCCTCGTGTCCTTGGCCTGAAACTTACACATACGAGGAGAAAAAACAGCAAAACATTTAAGGTCTTTAGTTAGTTTATGAATAGAAACTAAACTGGCTGTCAATTTTGGAACATGAAGGACTTGATTAAGGGGTAGACAAGGATTAAAGGAAACTTGGCCTTTTCCAGAAATAGGAATAGATGTTCCATTTGCAATGGTAATGTGTCTAGTAGTTTTAAAAGGTTCATAGGTGTCGAAAACATGTGGATGAGGGGTCATATGGTCAGTGGCTCCTGAATCAAGGATCCACATGTTATTCCTTTCAGATTTAGAAGCCAAAAAAGTCCCATAAGTTAGTTGTTTACCTTGCTGAACCACAGAGCAAGATGCTCCATCCTGGAAAGTCTGCAGGAATGCCTTCAGCTTGCTTAATTCCTCTGTTAGCTTGCTAAGATCTGCTGGATTTAACTGAGTGGAATCAGCCTCTGTTATTCCCCTTTTTCCAGCAGCTTCTTTTGGTTCTTTATTGGAGAGATAACTCTGATGCTTTATATTTTTAAACCCTCCAATTCGGCCCAAGGCAGCCTCTTTTCCATGCAATTTGAAGCATGTTTCCCTGGTATGTCGTGGCTTATTGCAAAAGGTGCACCATTGCCCCTCACAATTATACCCTCGGTTTGCAACAGAAGCTGTTTTTCCAGCAGCAGCTGGTTTCCCAGTCCCTGATTTGATTCCTCCTTTATTGCTGGTCATAAGTGCTGATACCTCAGTGCTATGATCTGACAGCATTGTGTACCGCCTATTCTCCTCACTTCTAATGATCGCAAAGACTTTCATTTAGGCTAGGAAGTTTGTCCTTACCCAAGACTTGGATCCTAACTTGATCAAACTCAGTGTTTAATCCAGCCAAAAATTCAACAACTCGATCCCTTTCGAAAATCTGATTGATGGTGGCTGCATCTTCACTACGCACCAACTTTATTGCTTGATAATGATCAAGTTCTAACTGTAACCCTTTCATCTTATTGAAATATTCAGTAATTGATAACTGACCTTGTTTCGTAGTGTTTATCTTGGTTTTTACCTCAAAAATTACAGAAGCATCCTTAACCTTGGAATAGGTTTGCTGGACCGTATCCCATATTTCCCTTGCTGTACTCAAGAACATGAAGTTCTTGCTGACTTCTGGCTGCATGGTGCTCCACATCCAAGACATGATTTTTGAATCTTCTATCTCCCATGTTGTGAAAGATGGATCCGTTTCCTTTGGAGGCAACCCAGTTAGATGGCTGCCTTTCCCACGACCCTTAAGGAAAGTCTTGATAAGTTGGGACCATTGAAGGAAATTTCTACCATCTAGCCGGTAGGTTTGATGGACAGTCAGAAGCTCTCCTCCACTGGGTTGATCCACCGAATGAGTGTCCCCAGAAATTAGGGTAGGAGCTGCAGTTTCAGAGGTTTCAGTCATAATCTTTGACTAATGTAGGAGAGGCGGACCCTAGAAAGAAACGTAGAAGAAGCTGTGCCATGAATGCACAGGTTGCACGATGAAGACAATGAAGAATCGAGGAGACAATGTGATAAAGGCACCAGAAGAAACTGAGGCAATGAAGGCCGGAAAAGGAAGGCAATGAAGGCTAGGAAAAAACGAGTTTGAATCTTCCTTAGGGTGGCTCTGATACCATGTAGAAGAAGACACTTTAATTACTTAGAAAACAATGTGCACGGGCTGTCCTCATATAGAGGAGAGGGGAGATAATTTAGGACACTAGGGCTATACACTTTAGGAAACTAAAAGATACATTCTATCTACAACCATTACTAAAAACAGAACATATATACATTTTAGGAAAACACACAACACAATGCTCAACAGATACATTTTACATGTATATATACATTTTAGTATATATACATATATACTTCTTAATCAATCAAGGTAGATGGCGGCGCCTTGACTTGCTGTTGCTGCAACCCTAGAAGCCACACACCACAATCTTCAACAGATTTAAATAAGATAACTTGGAGTTAGTTTAAAAGTGATAAACATGCTGCTCCCCATTAGCTTTATAGTTTTTTTACTATATGGCAAAGTTTTATGTGATTTTGGTAATTTGATTCGCCTTAAGATTGACTATTTGATTCTTGGGCCTGCTTCTTATCATCCTTTTTCATTTTTTGATATAGAAATCAAGGATCATAAACCTATTTAGAGTACCAGTCACTCTCCCATTCAAGTCACTTTCTATAATGATCTTCTCTCCTTTAGGTATTGTCTATAAAAATCTTTTCAAATTTATGTATGTATCTCTTCTCCTAGTCCAACTTGTGGTTCATATGCACTGACATTATTTAGAGTCTATTTTCCTACTACTTACTTTTGCAATAATCCTGTCCCTCTCCCTGTTCACATGCCTTGCCTCATCTTTTAGAGTTTTATAATACTTATCACTCCATTTCTGATACTGTCCTTGAGTATCAAGGTTTATATCCCGACTCAACAAAGATTTTAGAGAGAGTATGCCTTGATAACAATGGCAAGGTTGCTCCTTTGTGATTAGAAGGTTGTAGGTACAAGTTTTAGAAACATCCTCTTCAAGGAAAAGAAGGGGGAGGCCTGAGTACAAATATGACCCCTACCCTCGCAAAGTGAAAAGCCTAGAGAGAGTATGCCTTGATAACAACAGCAAGCTTGCTCCTTTGTGATTAGAAGGTTATAGGTACGAGTTTTAGAAACATCCTCTTCAAGGAAAAGAAGGGGGAGGCCTGAGTACAAATATGGCCCCTACCCTTGCAAAGTGAAAAGCCTTGTGCACTGAGAACGCCCTTTTTCAGCAAGCATACTACACGTACCAGCAACTCACCTCGTATCTTAGAGGCAAATAATATTACTTCATCTCCTAATCATAACATCCACCACATCCATGATTTTCTTGTCAAAGTTCCAATATTTCAGGATTCAGTCCTGAACTTCATTCATAAAAATGTGAGAACCCTTGTAAATTTAGCATTTCATCCTAGTATTAACCCTAACCCATTTTTTACTGCACTCAGGCAAACAGAGCATTTCTAAGAGGGTTACTGCCCAATGAGATACACTTATTTCTAGAATCATCTTAAAAGATCTGATGGTTTTTATGCTGGCTGTTCGTTACCTAACGCAACTTTTTTCCTTCATCTAGGGTTACTCCCCAACTTTAAACATGAACAACTGATTTTCTTGTTTTGGGCTTGTGTGACTTCCAGCCAACACAGTTGCTATGCATTTCTACTTCATTGTGTGAAAGCATGACCCTTTTGATTTTTTCTTATGGTTCCTCATAGGAGGTTCGCCTAGCAATCGAGTACATCGTAATTCCAGGGGGTGAACCTGTTGAACTTCTCCCCAGACGGTCTGAGATAATTGCCAGACAACTTGAGCTTGTGGAAAGCTATCAGCTTGCTGCAGAGAACTCAGGTACTGAATTGAACCCCAGGTTACAGATCCTTCCTCAGAAGCTATGCAAGAAGAGTTTGATAAAGCAGTCCAAATCTAGTCCAAGCATGATGCGGAGAGAACCAAGCTCCAAGTCACTGACTGGCGGTGGTGGAGGGACAAGCATCGCTCAGCTGCCACTCTTGCCTGAATAACTCAATCATCTCTCCAATTGTAAAGTATTTCAACCCTTAATTGGTTGATGCATGTCTTATTTCAACCTGTACAGTCTTGTAAATATGCATAATTACAATTGTTACAATTGTCAAACTTGCCTTCATTCAACATTGTCTAACGCGTTGCATAATCTCAACATCATTGTTGCAATTGTTCTTCAATAAAAGCCAGAAAATGATTCTGCAAGCAAATGGTATTCAGTTCAGGCTTGCAAGGTTTGTTGCTCTGTCTTTGATATGTGATCATAAACTTCAAAGATGACTCTTGTTGGGTGCAATAAGATTCTGTTCAATTGAGGTTTAATTTTTTTTATCTGACATTTGTTTCAAAAATTCATCTATGATCATAAACTTCAAAGATGATTCTTGTTGTGAGTGCACTAAGATTCTGTTGAATTGAGGTTTAATTTTTTTTTATCTCTACTTTTATTTCAAAAATTCATCTAGCAGATCCCACTTAGTAAAAATAAGACTCGTTAGGAATAGCAATGGACTATATGCAGCTTTCCTTCTACTGTATCTCTTTTTTGATACCCATACCATATATGTTTGTTGATATACTTTGTTTCTTGTCGGAATGGATATCTAATACCTTTCTAATTTAAAAGAAGAATTATTTATTCTTTTTGTATTAAATTTTCAATAGAAATTTAGAGTTATTGCATTCTATGTTAGGATTGTTAATGAATATTGACTTTTTATTTGATTAAATTATATTCTAACTAAAAGATCCAACAAAAGTAGGTAACCCTAAACCCTGAACAATTGGCTTTAGTTAGGTAGCTTTAGCTTAGAAATTATTTTGTGCCTCAAAGATACCACCACATTAGCAAGAAAAATGAGTCTTTGAAATCATATAAATGTTGTCATGTGTTATCGATAAAGTTATATTTGTAAATATATTTAAAAGAGTTTATATGATTATTAATATATTTAAATGGCTACTAAAGGCGGTTAGACATGACGAAAAAGAGAGATCCATGAGCGGAAAAGATGAGTTGTGGCAGAGGAAGAGACAAATAGATGTGGTAGAGACGACCCAAGGAATGAAATGAATAGTAATTTTTATTATTAAATTAGAAAATAAATATTAAATTTGTATAGTAGTAAAAATTATAGATAAGATAAAAAAATTAGAATTGAAGTTTATTAATAAATAAATAAAATAGAAATCAAATAGAGAATAGAATAGAGAGTGTAGTTGGAGTAAGCACATTTTTTAAATAAAAAAAATAGAGAGTGAATTGTTTATAATACAATAGAATGTAGAATAAAGAACAAGGTTGAAAATAATTTAATATTACTACAAGTGTTTGGCTAGCAAATAAAAAATAAAAGTACTTTTAACAATGAAATTAGTAAAAGGATATTGACACAAGTGCTTATATATATAATTATTATTATTTAGATATAAAAATTCTTTTAAAATTTTTATAATTAAATATTATTTTAAATCATAAAGAAATTATTACATTTTTTCACTAAAAACATGTTTTATGTTATATAGATATATGTTTTATGTATGTATATGCACATATACATTTAAAAAATTAAAAAAAATAATAACAACAGTTGAGAAGCGAGACCAGTCGTCATCCCCACGAAACCCCCTATGGCTAGGGTTTCAATCCCAACCATGGGGTTTCGCCTCCATTGTTGGGAAGCCCCCAAGTGATAGTGTTTTTGCTAGGTGACAACGACAATATATATATATAGTCGCCACCTCTATTCTAAATCTTTATATATATATATATATATATAGAGTCAACCCAACAATAAAGCAAGGTAGGCAATGTCTAAGGCCCCCAAATTAGGAGGGTCCTCAATTTGAAAATTTTGTAATTTATATATATCTTTATTTTTAATAATAAATATTTTATTAAAAAAATTAAATACAAAATACAATCTAATCTTTTGTCTTCCCTTCCCTATTCCTTGCCCATTTTTTTACCGTTGTCTATTCTGTTCCCATTAAACCCAGTTTTCCCTTTCCAATTTTTTCCACTTCTGTAATACCCTGAGACATCGTGAATAAATAAGCGTAATTAGAATTTTAGTATTTATCAGTAAATTTAATAGAGTTAGGTATGTATAAATTTATTTATATTGTATAAAATATATAGTTTAAACCTAGTTAAGAATACTAGAAATTATAAGGTTTATGTATTAAAAAAATTAGAATTTTCTTTCAATATTTTAAAGTGTTATAAATTCATATATATATATGTATATATGTATATTAAAAAAATCAAAAAAATCAAATCAGAAGCAGGCGCGATGGCCATGCCCTGGCCGCGCCTGCAACACGAAATCAGAGGGCAAGGGGGGAGGATAAGGCTGAAATGGCCGTCGGGATGGCTCTTAGGACGCGTGGGTGCCCTTGATGGGACAACTCGTGGCCGATTTGGGCTATAAATAGCTGCATTCGAGCAGCTCATTTCATCAAAAATTTTACTTCGGAGATTAGGTGATTAGGGCAATGTTTGAGAGATTGGTGAGTGAGGTTTTAGTCCTTAGGTCGTCGGAAAGAAGTCTGGAGATTTTGGTGGCCAAAGGAGCAATGGAAGCAAGGAAATGAAGCCTCGCCGGAAAGTCGCGCTTTCGTCGGAGCCGAGACTTCAAGCGCTGATTTGAGGTATTTCGTGATGTTTTTTTGTATTTTAAGGCCATTTTCGAGATCGGGGGGTCGAATTTAGGAGGGATAGAAGCTTGTTTCAAAGCTTTGTGGATCGATAGGGCTCGCCGACGGCGAGGTGGCCGTCGGAGAAGACGACCCAGTTGGGTCGGGCGCGTGGTGGCATGCGCCAGCACGTGGGCTGCACGCGCGCACCAAGTAGGAAATAAAGAGAAAAAGAAAGAAAGAAAAAAAGGAAGAAATTTTCAAAAAAATCTGGAAAAAATCTCAAAAAATCTAGAATTTAATTTATGTCTTTTTTTGAGAAAAATTTTCTAGAAAATGTTAAAATAATTATTTATTTTGTGATTTTGTTATTATGGAAAACAGGGAAAAAATAGTAATTTAATCTAAAAATTATAAGAAATTTCATAAGTTTAGAAATGCTATTTTAGGAATATTAGTAAAGAAATATTGGGTTAAATGAGGATTTAGATATTTATTGTGAATTTTAAGTATATAAGACTTAGAAAATAAGAAGAAATTATGGAAATTATGAGAATTATGAGGAAAATAGGAAATTGATATTCTGGAATAAATTTAATATTTTAGGAACCCTTGAGGCCTGAGGATTGAGAAATAGCTCGTCTGGCACGTTGTTCGAGGTCGACATGCTTATCGAGGCAGCTTAATTTGTGAAATGTAAGTGGTACTTCCCAACTGGATTTAGTTTTATGGAAAATGGTTGGTTGTAGGTGATTTATGTTTCAAACCCCGATCCTCAGGGATGCTTTCATCATATTGACATGCTTTGATATGTATCCATCACGTAAACTACATACATGACATGCTATGAAATCCATATGTACACGTTGATATCATTGATCAAGCGCATTGTGGTCATAGGGAGTACGAACTGGCACCACTGCTTTACCAAGGGTGCCCCCATACACCCCTGCAGGTGGCCGTAAAAATGGTGAGTAGTATGAAGGGTGCAGTTGACCCTTACGATGAAGTAAGACATTGCATTCATGCACGAAATATGTTTTATGTACCCTTACTTAGATGATTCATCATCTAACTTGGGCTTTTCCTCTAGAATATTCAAACGTTCCATATGGAGAATATAGTAGATACGAGAATGAATGAGGCATGAAATGACATTTAGCAGAGTGCATGAGGAATGAAATATATGTTATGTAGCCTGTGTGTTTAAATTCTGCTACTTTGAATTCTGAACGTTTTAAGGAATGATGATGTATAACCTTATTTAGGGTTAATGTTGTTAGTTGAGAACTTATGTTATGTATTAAGTTATGTTGAGGATTGATGATGTAAGAATTGGTTTATGATCAATGTTAAGATATCAAGTTCGATTCTAGCTTCCGCAATTTGATGTGTATAATGATTCTCTTTTGAGAAAAACGAATGAGAATTCTGGGACGAATTCGAGGAATAATGTGGTTTAGCATTAGTTTGAAAGAAATAAAATTTCCCAGAATTATCCCAATTTATGATGCGCCCGAGAAAGCGGGGCGTTACCACTTCCCTTTCTTTCTCTCTCTCACTTCAGGTTTCACTGCTGCTTGCTTCAGCATTTGTGTGTTACTGTGTACTATTCGTGTTCGTCGTTCGATCGACGATCACTTCGGTGTTTCTAGATTATACCCCCCTCTGTCTCTCTCTTTCTCATCGTAGCCTCGCTCGCTTCAGCCTTCAGGCTTTAGCAACAACAATCAGCATATGTGTTCATCTATTCACTATGCGTTTTAATTTCTTTTTACTTTAACTTTTGCTTTTAAGTGTGTTATTTTTTAGGTTTTCTAGGCATTCTTGTGTGGGTGTTTGTTTGATTTTGATTTTGATTTGTTGTAAACTTGTGATTAGTTGTCTTTCTTTCATTTTGGCTATGTGTAGAGTCGACCCAACAATAAAGTAAGGTAGGCGGCTGCCTGCCCCCAATTTCAAAAATTTGTAATTTATATATTTTTTATTTTTTAATAATAAATATTTTATTAAAAAATTAAATACAAGATACAATCTAACCTTTTGTCTTCCCTTCCCCATTCTCTATCCAATTTTTTTAATGTTATCTATTTTGTTCCCATTAAATCCACTTTTCCCTTCCCAATTTTTCCCACTTTCCCCCATTCTCTCTCTCCCTCTTTCTCCCTCTCTCTCGCTTTAGGCTTCACTGTTGCTTGCTTCAACATCTATGTGTTATTGTGTGCTCTTCACGTTTGTCATTCGATCGACGATCACTTTGGTGTTTCTAAGTTCTGGCCTCTCTCTCTCTCTCTCTTGTAGGTTCGAGTTGCAGCCTTGCTCGCTTAAGCCTTCAGGCTTCAGCAACAACAATTAGCATTTGTGTTCACTTGTTCGATATGCGCTTTGATTTCTTTTTACTTTAACTTTTATTTTTGGGTGTGTTGTTTTTAAGGCTTTCTAGGTGTTCTTGTGTGGGTGTTTTTTTTGTTTTGGTTTGTAGTGAACTTGTGATTGGTTGTCTTTCCTTCATTTTGACCATGTAATTCACTAATTTTGAGTTAGTTAATATGCATGTGCCCTGTTTGTGAGAATTACTTTGAGAAAGAAATGAGAAGTTTTGGGTGGATGAGTTTTGGATGTTTAGATTAGATGTTCAAGGATAAAGGCGTTTAATCTTTGATCTAATTTTAAGTATTTTTATTTTATACTTTTACATACTCGTCGTGGGCAAGATAGTTTTGTCCACAATAATGAAATATGCAGCAATAGTTGTTGTTCATCAACAAAGAAAGGTAATCATCAATTTTTTTGAGAGTACATTCATGAGTAAACATTAGATATATGAAAACGAATAAATTTTTGTGTGTTGAAGGTAGTTAACAGGAGAATCGAAGGAAGATATGCTCGCAGGATCACAATACTAATCAATATGTCAGATGAGTTGTTTTTTTTTATTTTATTTAAACCTATTTACCAAAAAATTACAAACTAAAACCTTAATCAAACTTATTCTCAAAATAAAACTCTTGTGTCACATCAAAGCGACCTCATCATCCACCTGAAAATATCAAGGAAATTATGTAAACTGCTAATGCGATATTCGAATTTTGGGCAGAAACAACAATTGTGATTGCAGCCAAAGCAAAAACCAAAATTGTGGTTTTTTCCATTGAATAAAAATCACAATTGTGGTTTTGGGCAAAAATATAAACCAAAATTGTGCCTTTTTTCGTTGAGCAAAAGCTATTTATGCCCAAATGAATAAACTGAATTAGCAATTTTGTTTAGCAGAAATCACCGATT
This sequence comes from Diospyros lotus, assembly GCF_014633365.1. Lineage (NCBI taxonomy): Eukaryota > Viridiplantae > Streptophyta > Magnoliopsida > Ericales > Ebenaceae > Diospyros > Diospyros lotus. Next base: position 21,704,115 of record NC_068344.1, read on the forward strand.
ATATCTTTTCTGATGAACAGAGAGAGCTACTAGTTTGGGGAATAAGTTTGGTTGAAGTTTTATATTGTAAATTTTTTATTTAAACAAGCTTAAATTAGATTTCAATTGTATTGATATTCTTCTATGTCTATTGTCATTTTTTTTTTAATTCCAATTTGTATTTGTATTCTTCTATAAAATTGAATGCTATAATTCAATTGATTTTCATTCAATTAACACTGAAAAATTTATTTTGGTATATGTTAGGATTCAATTGATTTGATCATCACTTGAAGAGTCTAATTTAGATTTTGAAAAATCTGAGATTGCCATATATGAGCTTATAAAACTTTTCAGGGTGACACCTTTGTTTTTACTCAATTGCTTAATTTTTATCAGTAAGTTAATATGTTCAATAGAAAATATGCATCAGGGTATGAGAAACTTAAGAAAAATAAGAGGATAGATAGTTTGATTCAATCTCAAAAATGCGCTTTTCAAAAATTTATCACGAGTAATAAGAGAGATCTAAATAGCCAAAATAATGAAACAACTGAACACACAATTTTAAATGAAATATGAGATAATGAGATGATGATAGAACAAACTATAGAAAATTATAACGATGAAAACTATGATAATAATATAGTTGATGGAGAATGTCAAGAAAATATATAAGAAGAGGAAATTAATATGAAAATTAAGGATATTGACAATAACTCAAGAAAATGAAAAAATATTGATATTAAATTAAGAGATTTGTTAGTTGAAAAATGACCAATTAGATAAAGTGATATAGATTTTAGAATAATGAAACTTCTAGGCATTTCTCCACTTTTTTCCTTTTTTTAATTATAAGAGGAGGTTATCAAATGGGGAAACTCGTGATAGAAGATGATTGGTATATTCAAAGGATTTTGACAAAGTTTATTACTTTTGTTGCAAACTGTTTGGTACAAAACCTAGTAAGAGCCAATTTAACAATGAAGAAACTAAAGATTGGAAAAATCTTAGTATTAAGTTGAAAAGTCATGAAACAAGTAAGAAGCACTTACTTAATATGAATGTTTGGTTTGATTTATAATTGAGATTTTCTAAGAGTAAAAAAATTGATAGGGATGTGCAAGTAATAATTAGTAAAGAAAAAGAACATTAGAGAAATGCTTTAAAAAGAATTATTGCTATGACAAAGTTTTAGTTAAAAATAATTTGTCATTTCGTGGAACTAATAAAAAGATCTATCATGTGAATAATGAAAAATTTTAAGTCTTATTGAGATGATAGCTAAATTTGATCTAGTATTACAAGAACATGTTTGGCATATTCAAAATAGTGAAATTCGTAATCATTACTGGGGACATAATATCCGAAATGAATTGATATAGATGTTAGCACATGAAGTCAAGAGTATGATTTAAAAGAAAATTAAAGAAGCAAAATATTTTTTCATTATACTTGATTGTACTCAAGATTTAAGTCACCAAGAACAAATGTTTATCATATTAAGGTGTGTGGATATTTCGCCCCCATGGGCATAGCCCAACGGTTGGGGACAAGCATGTCTTTGAGGGGTTTGAACTGTAACCGCTATATAAACGGTGTTGGTCTCGTGTTTGATCCTTGGCCGCTAGATTTCGTGATTTACCTCTTCCACAATAATCATGGAGTGGAGTTGCGGGGGCCCTGAAGGTGAGGGATTTCACCTTTTAAGGTGTGTGGATATTTCAACTGGTTCAATAATAATTAGAGAATACTTTGTAGGGTTTTTGCTTTTGTTGCAAACTGTTTGGTACAAAATCTAGTGAGAGCCAATTTAACAATGAAGAAACTAAAGATCGGAAAAATCTTAGTACTAAGTTGAAAAGTCATGAAATAAGTAAGAAGCACTTACTTAACATGAATGTTTTGTTTGATTTATAATTGAGATTTTCTAAGAGTAAAAAAATTGACAAGGACGTGCAAGTAATAATTAGTAAAGAAAAATAACATTAGAGAAATGCTTCAAAAAGAATTATTGTTGTGACAAAAGTTTTAGCTAAAAATAATTTGTCATTTCATGGAACTAATAAAAAGATCTATCATGTAAATAATGAAAATTTTTAAGTCTTATTGAGATGATAGCTAAATTTGATCCAGTATTACAAGAACATGTTCGGCATATTCAAAATAGTGAAATTCATAATCATTACTTGAGACATAATATTCGAAATGAATTAATATAGATGTTAGTACATGAAGTCAAGAGTATGATTTTAAAGAAAATTAAAGAAGCAAAATATTTTTTCATTATACTTGATTGTACTCTAGATTTAAGTCACTAAGAACAAATGTTTCTCATATTAAGGAGTGTGGATATTTCGCCCCCACGGACATAGCCCAGCGGTTGGGGACGAGCATGTCTTTGAGGGGTTTGAACTGTAACCGCTATATAGACGGTGTTGGTCTCGTGTTCGATCCTTGCCCACTAGGTTCCGTGATTTACCTCTTCCACAATAATCGTGGGGTGGAGTTGTGGGGGCCCCTAAGGTGAGGGATTTCACCTTTTAAGGTGTGTGGATATTTCAACTGGTCCAATAATAATTAAAGAATACTTTGTAAGGTTTTTGCTTTTGTTGCAAACTGTTTGGTATAAAACCTAGTGAGAGCCAATTTAACAATGAAGAAACTAAAGATTGGAAAAATCTTAATACTAAGTTGAAAAGTCATGAAACAAGTAAGAAGCACTTACTTAACATGAATTTTTGGTTTGATTTATAATTTAGATTTTCTAAGAGTAAAAAAATTGACAGGGATGTGCAAGTAATAATTAGTAAAGAAAATGAACATTATAGAAATGCTTTAAAAAGAATTATTATTGTGACAAAAGTTTTAGTTAAAAATAATTTGTCATTTCGTGGAACTAATAAAAAGATCTATCATGTGAATAATGAAAATTTTTAAGTCTTATTGAGATGATAGCTAAATTTGATCCAGTATTACAAGAACATGTTCGGCATATTCAAAATAGTGAAATTCATAATCATTACTGGGGAAATAATATCCTAAATGAATTGATATAGATGTTAGCACATTGTAACATCCCGCATCAAGCGATAGGAAAGACCGGAACAACTTACCCTGATGAGCCTACGCGAACTTGCCAGGGGGGTCACACATCCTTGGATTTTCCCAAGTCAAGCACGCTTAACCCTGGAGTTCTTTGCCTACATTCAGCCTAAAAAGTATCCAGCTGGTGTTGTTTTCTTCCTTACTTATCCTCGATATATACTATTCTCCTCTGGGCTCCCAGGATATTACATTCTCCCCCCCTTGAGCACATGACGTCCTCGTCATGCGACCTTACAACTGGTCCCAGACCTTCTCCCCTTTGGAGGCTGCCATCCTAGAAGCCTGCCAGGAGCCGCTCCTTGATCAGGCCTCGCGTCCCGGCGCCACTCCCCGCCTTCATTGGATCGCCTTCTCCAAAGGTCGGCTCTGATACCACCTATAACATCCCGCTTCGAGCGATAGGAAGAACCGAAACAACTTACCCTGATAGGCCTACGCGAACTTCCTAAGGGGGTCACCCATCCTTGGATTTCCCCAGGTTAAGCACACTTAACCCTGGAGTTTTTTGCCTGCATTCAGCTTAAAATGTATCCAGCTGGTATTGTTTCCTTCCTTATTTATCCTCGATATATACTATCCTCCTCTGGGCTCCTGGGGTATTACACGCATGAAGTCAAGAGTATGATTTTAAAGAAAATTAAAGAAGCAAAATATTTTTTCATTATACTTGATTGTACTCTAGATTTAAGTTACCAAGAACAAATGTTTTTCATATTAAGGTGTGGATATTTTTCCCCCACAGGTATAGCCCAGCAATTGGGGACGAGCACGTCTTTGAGGGGTTTGAACTGTAACCGCTATATAGACAGTGTTGGTCTCATGTTCGATCATTGGCCGCTGGATTCCGTGATTTACCTCTTCCACAATAATCGTGGGGTGGAATTGTCAGAGCCTTTAAGGTGAGGGATTTCACCTTTTAAGGTGTGTGGATATTTCAACTGGTCCAATAATAATTAAAGAATACTTTGTAGGGTTTTTAAAAATGGATAATAGTACTTCTGAAAAAAGCCTCTTTAGTGAACTTATAAGAGAAATTGAAAATTTGAATCAATATCAATGATATAAGAGGGCAATGATATGATTATGAGTCTAACATGAAGGGAAAGCAACGATGTGTGCAGAAAAGACTATTGGAGATAAATTTTAGACCATTATATATACCATGTGGTTGTTAAAGTCTTAATTTAGTAATTTCTAATATTGTCGCCTCTTATGTTAGAGTTGTGTCATTTTTTGTAGTTCTACAATGCATATATTTATTATTCTCTTCTTCTCCCAAAAGATGGAAAATATTAAAGAATGATGTATCTAATTTAACTATCAAATCATTGTCATAAACTCGTTGGGAAAATCATATTGAAAGTATCAAAGGCAATTAAATTTCAAACTCCAAAAATACAAGATGCTTTGTTTGAACTAGTAGAAAGTAGTGATAATCCTAAAATAAAAGGTGAAGTTAAATGTCTTGCAATGTATGAATAAGAGAATTTTGAATTTTTGTTAGGCATGACTATTTGGTATGATATTTTGTATGTGGTTAATTCAGTTAGTAAGAGCTTTCAAAGTGAAGGTGTGCATATTGACATTGTTATATATCAATTAAAAGGTCTTTCTTCTGTTTTTGAAATTTATAGGGAAAATGGATTTCAATCTGCCATGGTTTCTGCCAAAAAACTTACAAATGAAATGGAAGTAGAACCCATATTTCGTGAAAAACGTGTGATTCATAGAAAAAAATAATTTGATGAAAACGTCGATGATGATAAAACGCAAGCTATTGAAGAATCCTTTAGAGTTGATTATTTCATATACATGGTTGATCAGGTCATTTCTTTACTTCGAAATAGGTTTGAGCAATTTGGAATATATGAAAAAAATTTGGATTTCTATGCAATTTCAAGAAATTAAAATCAGTGGATGAAGATGTTTTAAAATAGTATTGTTTGAATCTTGAAAACGTTCTTAATTTTGATGGACTTTCTGATATAGATTGTTTAGATTGATTTTTAGAATTAAGAGTGTTAAGAGAAAATTTTCAAGAGGAAAAAAATAGTCTAATAGAAATTCTTCATTACATCAAAAGAGTAGATTATTTTCTAAATGCATATATTACTTATAGAATATTGTTCACAATTCCAATTTCAGTGGTTTTTGTAGAAATATGTTTTTCAAAATTGAAGTTGATAAAATCATATTTGAGGTCAATTACGTTGCAAGAAAGATTAAATAGATTAGCTATATTATTCATTGAACATGATTTATTAGATGAACTTGATTATGGAGATTTAGTCAACAATTTTGCATTTCAAAAGACAAGAAAAATTGATTTTACATAAAGTTGAACATAATTCAACACATGTCTGTGGAATGAAAATTTGTTCATTACTGGTGAACTTTATCTTTTTAATGCTATCAATTTAATGCTTTGTTTGTTTTTCCTTCTATAAGAGAATCAGGAATGTATAGTTTTTTACTCGACTTACACCGACCTTCTTAAAGTTTCAAGAAAAAATTAGTTTTTGTTTTTTTTTTTGTTTATTGTAGTAGGTTGTTTGGCTTTTTTTTTTATATTTTAGTTAAAAATTTACTATTGTTAAGATATTATCTTATTTTGTAGTTGATTACACTTCAACTTTTTTTTCTTTTTTAATTTAATGAAATGATGGAATTTTCTCGTAAAAAGGTATATTATTTATTTTCTTACAAAAAAATTAATACTTTTGAGAATGTCTCGACAAATTTTTTCTCCTAAGGCTCTCAAATTGGTTGAGCCAGCTCTATATATATATATATTCAATATATAGAGAAAGATTGAAAGTTGTAAATTTGAATGTTTATTGAGGTTAATGTTATCTATTCATAATTTAATTTTTTGTTTCTTCTTTTGTTGTAATATTATAGTGGAAGCTCCAAATTCTTTACATCGTAGAAAAATTATTTTTGTTGTCATTAAAAGTACTTTTAAATTTTGGCTAAACAGTACAAAAGATATATAAAAACACTTTTACTATATAAAAAGGTATTTTTTTTTTCACTGTAGCACCATCAAACAGGCATTAGTTGAGGTGATAGATATAACTTAACAATGTTGAAATATTGATGCCTTACATCCCTAGGGATGGAGTTTCTCCAAGTAGATGCAAAAACTATTAGCACTATTCTACTAGAATAATACAATTTTGTTCTTTTGCTCGCATTGGATAACTCTTATGTTATTCGATGCAGGCAAAATGAGAGGGAGGTGTGGGCCTCATGGGGGGTGTGAGATCTATACACCTATCTCCCCCCTACAAACCGCGTCAGGCAACATAAGAGTTGTCCAATGCAAGTAATATAACAGGGCTGATATAATATTTGGTGGTCCAAATTGTGGGATTGAATTTGTGATCTGAATAGGGAATTTAATTTGATAGAACAACAAAATCTACTCCCACACTTTAGATTGAATATCAACATACATTCTAATATGGCCAACATTTCCCAATTATGAACTTAGGTGGCATTTCTCAATGAATGGCTAGCACAAAACTTGTGGATTCAACATGTTAATAAGGGAGGCAATCAACTCACTATGTGTACAAAATCTTTCCCTGCATAAGTGGTTGATTCTAGCATCAAAGATTAAGTATAAAAAGTTGATTAATTTTTGAATAGAAGACTTATTTTCCATCTTATACTATTATTGTAGGGTCACTTTTATATTTATATTTTTTTGTGGTCAATTTAACACTTCAAACTTTTTAAAAATGACTAATTTCATACTCCTTATTGTTTTGGAAAACGGATCTTCAAATCATTGTTAGTATTGTTAGTCAATATGTTTATTTGACTAGATGAAGAACTTATTGCGCTTACATTTGACCCTTCCAAATTGTATACACTCAAAATAACTTGCATTTAAATAGTGTAAATTTTAAGGGGTTAGATATACAATTTTGAGGGGGGCAGATATAAGCTTAGCTAAATTTAAGTAGTCTTCGTTAGTCAAACATTCATAAGGGTTTTCTCTAGTAGAGATGAGATGATAGGCAATGAAGGCATAATAGTCATCAACATCACTAATAGTACATGTGATATGCCAAAAGCTTACATGGGTGAACACATGTTCATCTAAGCCTAGTTCAAACTAAGTTTCACTTCATCACTTAGGCCACGCCCTATATCATCTCACTAACCAAGCCATATTAAACCTTGGCATCTAAGCTCAATCCATCGGGGTCTCTCATTGACCTGAAGGTAATTAAGCAAATCCTACTCAGGGACTTAACAAATTTGATTGGAATTCTCCCCTCTAAAATTTAGAGATAAAACTGAGACATTTTAGGACCCATCCTTATATCTTTAGAGTTAATATCTTTTCCTATAACTTCAGAGGTTGAGGATAAGGCTAAATCTCAAATTTTACTTTAACCTAGTCCTACGGAACAATAATCTGTAATCCTAATTCTACATGAAGGATTTGAAAAAAAAAAAAAGGTATATATGATAACGGGTTTCTCCTTCAAGGTAACACATTCTAGATCATAGTTCACAAGTATCATTAACACTCTACTATTGCTTTACGTCTAACTTAATCATTGAAGTGGCTTTCTTGGCAAGACTCAAGGCGTACTCTCATGATCCTTGTTTTGCAGATTTGAAGATCACTCAGTAACCTGAGTCAAGTGTCATCTTTTCCAAGCAAATATATTGGTGGTTAGATTTCTACATTATTAATATCTATTGTTTGTGGGAACCAAAGGCATCCTAGGATTGATGTCATGGTTGAAACATGACTCAATAGTAGCAACATTTGCCATGAAAATTGCTAGTGACATAAAAGAAACTTTTCTAGTCACTGAGATAAAAAGAAATAAATCGTTGTTGATAACAAAAATGAGTCAGACACAGAGAAAAAGAAGGCAACCATTTTCCCTTTCATAGTCCTTCTCATATAGTTGTCATCACTCTCACAACGACCATCATGGCTCCTATAACAAAGATTACTAAAAATCTAGGTCATGTTCCTATGAAAAATCTAGTAAATATTATCATAAGAAATTCTAAATGATAGATAGCTTAAAATTATGCTTCGAGCCCTTAGAAAAAGATTGCAACAATGAACCAATAGGCATTTGAGTTCAAGTATGGCCACTTTCTTTTCTAATATTATCAAGGAGCCTATGTTGCCAAACTTTAGTTACATATCCAATCGAGACATTGCGTCAATACATAACCAAATTCTAGGTTGAGGTTGTAGGTATTGAAAAGGTTAACGAGTCAATAACCATAGCATCCATAACCGATGCCCTCAAAGAGACAAAAGCTTAGCTTCTTATTTTGCAAGAACAAACTTGAAAGTTTGACATTATTATATTCTTGGGTGTAAAAATGTATGTACATTGAAGAGCAATCAAAGGTTGCTATAAGTGATCCTTTAATAACAAATGAGGATTGACATATTAAACCACCTAATTATGTGATCCAACATATAAAGATTCTATTAAATGTAACCTCGAGATAGAGGGCCTCAAACCTTTAAACCACTTGATAGCCCCCGATCCAAGGTCTTAGTCGAGTTCAGTGGGAATCAATGTATTAGATAGCCTAAACCAGTTAAATGTGGTGGCTCAAAGGTGGACATGACCAAGTACTACAAATTTCACCCATAAAGGGCATCATATTAAAGAATGTAGAGAGCTTAAAAGAGAAGAATTCCTTATCCAAAGAGGATATTGCAAGAAATTTATTGTTGTGCTTACAAACTCGATCCTAAAAGCGAATTGTAAGAACCCATATTTTCATGAGGTTACCACGTAATTTAAATAAGTTTAGAATACAAAAAAATTGACTTGATAGCAATTATAAGTACTGAATCGACTGTAGGGACTTGGAGCCGAGATATCTAAGGAAAATGATACAATTTTTTCGAGCATTTCGAGGCATGATTTATGGTATCGAAAGAAATTAGATTCGAAACAATTTTTGGTACAACTAAAATGCAGCTGTCATTTAGGCTACAAAATCAAATTATTATAGGGGACTTTTGAGAAGTCAACCGAAGCTTGAGGGGGCTTCAATTTTTCATAAGGAACAACCTTTCAGTGGTTTCAGGGAAAAGCGAAAGGGTTTAATGCCAAAACGAAGATTCAGGCCTAAGTGTAATTTTCCAAAATTGTCGAAAGGAGGTCAAAAAGATGTTTTTTCGGAATCTTCAGGGGTCAAATGGATGTTTTAGGACTTGAGGGTCTTGAAAGCGATTATGGAAAGCTAAGGGGTTATGTGAAATGGGCCAAAGTGAGAAAGCCAAAGTTTGAGGGGCCAAAGTGCAATTTCAAGAAACTTCCAAAGCAACAATGGTCGACCAACCATTCCATTTCTCCAAATTGGCCACGGGGAACCCACGAGCAATGGTCGGAGACACCTTTGGATCAAATCATGGTCAACAATGGCCACCGGGGTGGCCGAATTTCAAGAGAAATCCAACCAGAAAATTGGTCGGTTTGTCGCGCACCTGCAAGTGGGATTTTTGGTTGGGTAAGGTTGAGTTGAGGTCGATCCAGGGTAGGTTTAAGCTCTAAGGCACATGGGTTGGTCGATTTAGGGTGTTTGAAGGTTCAAAAATGCCTATAAATAGGGGTTCCATGATGACATAAAATTGGGAGAAACAAAGCTTCAAATCGAGGGCTTTATGGAACAAATTGGGGTTCCAAAATAAGGAGCTTTTGTTTCCCATGGCTTGAGGTTTATTTCTGTGCAATTTGGATCATTTTGGTTGAGATTTGAAGGCTATTCGAAGCCTTGCCAGAGATGGGTGGCGGACGCCTTAGCCGAGACTTCAAGAGGCTAGTTGATGGCCTTTCGGTGCTCCGTTCAAGCTCCAAGACGTGCCAAAAGGATCAATTGGTTGAGGAGATCATCGTGGTGGAGTCAGCTAACATCGCCGACAAGCCGTCGCCGAAGAAGACGATCGGCGTTTGGTTGGCACGCGCTGGTCTTCACGCGCCACCAGTCGCCTTAGCGTGTGGGGGCGCGTGTAGGAGTGTGAGAGGTCCAAAAAATTGGGAAAAAATCCCAAAAATTCTAGAAAAATATTTTATGGGGGTTTGTGCAAAAAGTTTTGAGGTTTTCCTTCCCGATGTCTCAGTTTTCGCACCAAACAGCCTCATTTAGCGTGAAAACGCAGCATCCGGGTAAGTTCAGTAATTTTCTCTTAAAGCTCATCCGTTATTATGAATTTTTGTGGAAAGAGATTTGAGAAAATAGTTTAAGAAGTATTTATTTGGATTTTTAGAAGGAAAAATGGAAAGAAAATGTGGAGAAATTAGAGTACTGATATTTTTCGTGACAAATATGTTTTATAGGATTGTTGTGCTCAAGGATTAGTAATTTGTGCAACTTTTGAGGTTTGACACGAAAATCGAGGTTGGGCATGCAAATCAAGGCAACACGCGAATATTGAGGTAGTCCGATAAGCTTGAGAAGGTAAGTGATACTTTCTAACTGGATTTAGTTTTATGAAAATGGTTGGTTTTTAAGTGGTTCTACCCAAAACTCAATTTTACGTAATTGATTTTATCATGTTGTCATGCTTTGATGTGAATATGTCATGTAGATTGCCTTTACATGCTATGATGAAATGTGTATATGTACAAGATGACATTATTGAGCATGAATTCGCATACAGGTTTGAGAGTACGAGCCGGAACCGCTGCTCTGCCAAGGGTGCACCCATACACCACGGCCTGGTAAGGAGGCTGTAAAAATGGGGAGTAGCCTTAAGGTTCGGTCGGCTTAAACCGAAATGATATGGAACAGGGCATTTTGCATCCATGCACGAAATATGATTTTTGTACCCTTACTTAGATGATTCATCATCTAACTTAGGCTTTGCCCCTGGAATATTCAAACGTTTCAGATGGAGATTGTAGCAGATACGATGATGAATAAGGCATGAAATGGCACTTAGCAAAGTGCATGATGAGTTGAATGTATGTTATGTAGCCCATGTATTTAAGTTCTGTTATTTTGAATTCTGAACATTTTGAGAAATGATAATGTATAACCTTAATTATGGTTAATGAAGATGTAAGAATTGATTTATGATTAATGTTAAGATGTTAGGTTCGATTCTAGCTTCAGCATTTAATGTTTATGATGATTCTCTTTCGAGATAAATGTATGGAGATTTTGGGATATATATGAGAAGTGATATGATTTAATAATAGTTTTTAAGAAAAACAATTATTATCCTAGAATTGTCCCAAGTAATAGCGCGCTCGAAAAACGGGGTGTTACACGAATGATGATACAAAGCTAGCTCTTGAAAATCCTTTGACACTATGAAGTAGTAGGTACTATCCATGCTATCCCTAGCAGACCTCCAATGAGAAATATACCAAGGGTTGAATATTAATTCAATTCCCTTTTACCCATATAGATTCTTGTGACATCAAAACAACTCAAGGCCTATGCAAAACATGCAATAGTCATTACCTTTTTGATGGAGAACCTTGTTAGGGTTGCTCTACCTAGGGGGTGTGCAATGGTTGATTTAGATAATTTGGAATGTGTTTTCAAAAAAAAAAAAAAAAAACCATTGGGGATTTGCTTATCTTCCAAACCATAAAGAAACCTGTTGTTGCTAAACTATAATAATTAATATTTGTTTGTTTTGGATAACTTAACAAGCACTCGAAAGAACAAAGGATGTCCCTCGACCTTCCTACGTACCTTATTTGCTAGATTTACGGGGAAAGGAAGTCATTTGGGGCAGACCTAGTCTGTTGGCCTAAAATAGGCCTTATCCACTGGTTGGGAGAGCTATGGAGGAACTAGAAGGGTGAGGAATGTTGTAGTGTGTCCGGAGATCTTCTATCTCGGGAGCAGATCTGCAAGATAGAAAGCAATCAAAGGCACATGGGGATTTCTCTTGTGTGGGCCTTCTGATGCTTATGTCAAACAAGCTCTCCATGAAATGCAAGTTGCAACAGTAGTAAAGATGTTATACGGGAAAATGTATAAGTGAGGAGAGAATTCGCTATTGTTAGTTGTATTGGCTTAGTTGCATGTGTTTGTGTTTGTCTTAGTTTATTCCATTTTGTTGAGTAATTTATTAATTTATTAGAGTTTTGAGTTGATGAGGAAATAGGATAATTCCTGTAAATTATGATAATCAAAACAGTGTGTTAAAGTTAATATATGATAATAAAAATAATCAAGTAATTCATATAGATCAATTGAGTAAATCAAGTTTCTTAATCAAGTACAAATCCATGTTACTCAAGTAATGTAGTGATGTCTCATTAGGTCAGAAAATTAGTTTTTATAATCAACTAAAATGTCTCATATAATCGAGTAATCTTCTAATCTAATTCTTTTATTCGATTAAAAATCTTATATACTTGAGTAATGTTCTTCTTAGATAAGCCTTAAAACCAAATCAAATAAGGCATGTTATTTTAATCGAGTAAATCATATTTGTAATCAAGTAAGCAAAAGATTGTGTAAAATATAATCGATTACAAATCATAACTTAGCTATAAATAACTAGAGGTCCCCCAAGGTCTTGATTGTTCCTCCATTCTAATAGAGATTATGTGTGCTGAACTCATCTTGAAAAACCTCGTTTCCTGAAGAAAGCTTAGACTTTCCCCCAAAGTAGTAGTCATCTAGCGCAACTCTTCTCGAAAGAGATGTTTTTGCTACCAAATAAATAATAGTACTAAATTTTTGGAAAATAAATCAATTGAGGCAGATATAGAAAGGGGAAATTACAAAAAGATGAGCCCTTATAGCCCATGAGCATGAGTAGCAAGCAAAAGCTGTTAATGACAAAGGTTCCGAGAACCTTTTCAAAGACAGAACAAGAGAGCGAGATAAGAGGTTGGTTCTTCACACCAATTGGTATCAATCCCTTTACTAGTGCCTTCGCGACCATTGGAGGAGGCTTGTGAGCCAGTAGGGGGAAAGCCTTTAGGGTCTTCACAAGGCATTGCATCATTTGTAGAGTAGTTGGAGGCGGATATAGCTGAAGTGTTGGCACAACCTTATGTTAGAACCTCGAACAAGCACTGACTACTTTAAATCGTGATAGGTCCTTCTCGTTAGCTGGGGCGTCGTGAGAGGAAAATATTAGGGTTGGACCATCCCCACCTGCTTCCAATTCTGTCAAGGTTGTCTTCAGTGTAGGGGAAGATGACTCTATCCTACAGTCGTCGTCTTCATGGCAAGAATTTCCGCACTAACCCGAGTTACTAGATACCAACTCGATGACTAACCTAGGGGTTGAGGTAAGGTTGATCTATTCAAGCATTTTGTCCTAGGATGAGGCAAAGTTTTTCAAGCAGGCTTCTAAGAACATGGATCGAGCTGAACGCTTGTTGATTATGGTAAGAAATCTGCGCCTTTTGATTTTGAGACTTATTATTTCTTGTGAGCTTTCCCTTGACACGATTGCTTGCTTTTTATAGGATGTTTAGGCCATGGTGGTGGCTGTTAGTGTTGTGTACCCCGATACTAGATTTGGATGACATCTAACGGGCTTATTTTTAATGCATTAATTATATTTTTTGTATAAATCTATAAAAGACAAGGTTTTCTTCATTTATATTTTCTTCAATCAATTATATGAATGAGTCATTAGATCTTCTGTGTAAAAATCTTATTCTCAAGGTGTTGCAACTGTGTGACAAGATTCTCTAGTAACAAAACTTTTTAAACTATTCACAGTCCTTAGATTCTTTGGATGAGGACTCTGATTAATCGAGTATGGATTAGCACAGGGGCTACTACCTCGTTCAGTATGGGGATATCGATGGGAGGATGGCGTGTCACGCACTATATGACATGAGATGTCACTAGTAGACCTATAGGTGGTCGTTGGGGAATGATCAGTTGAATGTGACGCCAATGACTGACCACATGACATGGTGGATAATGCTCGTGTCATCAAGTTGCGATGGTATGTTGATCCTTAGACTTGAACCAGCACGATTATTTTGTGTATTAGCGTGCTAGATTTGCTAATAAATTGAACTATTCAATTATGAGGTGAAAACGTTCATCTATTTGGTTTTGTATTACTAGTATATGGAGACAGGTGTTGAGAATATGATCCATTGCCCTCGTTGGTATTTGATGAGGTGAACGTCCTATGTGATTTACTATTAATGTGACGGAACAGTCCTGGCCAGGGCAGATTGAAAGTCAGGAAATGTGTTTCTTGAGGTGTCATCTAATCATATTAATGAGGTATGACACATAGTTAATGAGTTTGTGAGTTTTTCATTCTATCGCTCTATCTCAGTCAGGACGTTAGGTGATGGAATGATTATAGTACATGATAATCGTCAATTGTAATAGGTTCACTTGAAATGAGACTTTACTGCCACCTATATTGTCCTGAACAGCTGCTAGGCACTATTTAGGATCTCTCGAAACGTTGTCAGGATTTGGAAAAGTTTCAGTGATGGGTCAAGGGGTTGACTGATATCGAAAAAGGTTTCGGTGTTATTTGATTGTTAGTGGGTAGTGAATCTAGAAAGTCACACACCATATAGTGTTTCATTTAGCATCGATATCGTGTGCCCAAAATATCTCTGGAAGTGATTGGTCAAAAGTTGATTCTTGACCCCTGCCAATAGTGCATAGTTGAAATGCATAGTGCATAGTAAATTGCATGATTGCTTGCATTATTAAAATGGGGCGGATTTGTGAGAATAATTAAATGGGGAGAAAAAAAAGGAAGGGGGGGATTTAACTAAAAGGGGTAGGCCTTCTACTTTATTCTCTATCTCTCTCTCTCTCTCTCTCTCTCTTTCTCTCTCATGCTGTTCTTGTTCTTCTTCTTCTACTTCCTTTGAAAATATTCTATTGCCATAGAAATTATACTTGTAATTGTTACACATAATTTTGAGACGCAGGTACCGATGATAAGCAGATCCTCTGTGTTTAGAATGGGAAGAGATGACCAAAATAGTACCTTATTTCATACTACGTGTGGATAGACTAGGACTACCATAACGTGGGGTGGATACGGTCTTAGTAAATAAATTTTTGTACCCCAACCTTACATCAGACAGCATGTATGCATTTATTTATGTATTCAATTGTTGAATATACGTGTTGCTTAAATTCTCAAACTATATATGACATGTATATTATATTTCGCTGCGTGTATCTGATACACGGTAAAAAATTTATTTTTGTTCGTACCGCTATATTAGTGATTCCCTTTAATGATAAATATGGTTAACCTCGCTCACCTTAAGGAGGGAGCTTTTGCAGTTAGGACGTAAGAACATGATGAAGAGTAATGGTAATAAGAACACCGTTAATTTAAGGCCCACATCCACGATATGGAGAGGGAAATGGACCAACTTCAAGGCCTTAGGGTCGAAAATGAAGATTTAAAAATAAAAATCATATCTATAGAAGACGCACTTAGAAGAATAAGGGGCATTGAGGAGACCCAACAAGGAGTGGCAGGAGAAATGTAGCAGTCTTACATAACTCTTGTCAATGACCATAGCGAGATCTCAAAGGAATTGAAGCGATTGCATGCTAACAACGTGTACTTGCAAACTTTCATTCAAAAGGCATAACATTGCCTCCGGGAGACTAATGTGAAAACCATCTGCACTCAATACATCAAGGAATATCGACTATCCCAAGATTGCCTTATAAGAAAATAGCAATATGCTCAAAGCTTTGAGAAGCGAGGATTCTACAAGGCTCAAGTGTATTGGAGATGATGCGTTATGGGAAGGCATTTCCCGAGCTGGTTTATTTGGACAAGGTTGTAAGGATGGAGGCTCGGATTTGAGAGGGTATTTGAGCATACCTAGGAACTGTCAAGGCCTTCCAAAGTGGGCCAGTCCAAAGATTAGTTTAGGGCTTTTGACATGCCTACCAACTTCTTTAACGGGCTTTTTCCAACACCTTATGATAGGAACCCCTTTGCTGGTAATTTTTTGACTTAGGTAGGAAGAATTTTTGTAAACTATATCGAAATAAAGCACAGTAAATGAACATAGAATTTTGTGGACGTTTGAGGAATTGCTCCTAACGTATGGTTCACGCGTGTATGCATGGGAAATGCAAATAGCAAGGTAAGGAGTACCTCACACTTGATTTTTGTTTGATCCTCCCAAGTCCTGCCAACCCATAGAAGTTAAGAGTGAAAAGATATGGAAGGATTAAGTTTGAGCGATGTCTTGCCTTAAGATAACACACAAGTTGTAACAAGGCATGCTTGATATTTTTTCTTGTCATGATAACAACACCAACGAATAAAAAATATAATGGCCCCCCAATATAAAGTGGGGAGGGGGGCAACGGTTTCCTTACACGAGAAAATGTTAGTTGTCATAGTATAAGGGAAAACATAGTGTATATATCGTGTCTTCCGGTCATACCTTTAAGGTCCATACCATAAGAACTCCAAGATTTTGTTTTTGTAGTTCGAGTTACCCTACATTTGCAACAAAATACCAAATGAGGTTTGGTTAAGGTGGTTCGACATGTGATGCCTACCACTACAACCAGAATGCCATGAAGAGACCATAGTTTTGTTTTCACAGTTCGACCTAGTCTATATCCACAATGAGAGTATCAAATATTTTATTCCGGTGGTTGAGTTATAGTGCTTACTTTTGCAACTAGATTTTGTTTAGGCTATTTGGCTTTGTGACTACTTTCACAACTAGAAGACCAAAGTTTGTTTAAGCAGTTCAACATGTGATGCCTACTTCTGTAATTCGGGAGATTTTGGGTGACATGGTTCAAATGAAGCCTACATCTGTGAAGGATTGCTTTTAGTAACGCGGTTTGTATCCTTAGATCTACTCTATGATTTTGTTATCGTGGTTCAAAAAATCCTTACATCTGTGGCCAGAGGCACCTTTTGGGTAACGCAGTTCATCCACATAAAAAGATTTTGGCAATATAGTTCAACAAAGACTAGTTTACATTTGTGCTTTTGGTGGCACAATTCAGGGTTACCTACATCTGCAGGGAGGCTTATCCCGATATAGAGTGAATTTTTGGTACACGGTTTAGCTCCCTTAACCTATATCAATAATAAGATTTTGAGGTTGTAGTTCGATGAAAACCAACCTATATTCCGCGTGGGGTTCAATATTGCACCTACATATGGTGTTTATAGATCTAGAAAAGGCCTATGATAGGGTTCCTAGAGAAGTATTATGGAGGGTTTTAGAGAAGAAATGAGTCCGAATAGCCTATATACAAGCCCTTAAGGACATGTATCATGGTGCAGAGACAAGGGTCAGAACATGCGGAGAGAATATTGAACCGTTTAAAATTACAATAGGATTGCATCAAGATTCTGCACTAAGTCCATACTTATTTGCTTTAGTAATAGATGAACTCACTAAAGATATTCAGACAGAGGTGCCATGGTGTATGCTATTTGCAGACGACATAGTGTTGGTGGATGAAACAAAAGAAGGAGTGAATACTAAGCTTGAGTTATGGAGAAACAATTTAGAATCTAAGGGATTTAAATTAAGTAGAAAGAAAACAGAATATATGGAATGTAAATTTAGTAAGAATGCAAGAGTGGAGGATGTTATAATAAAATTGGAAGACCAAATCTTACAAAGAAAAGACCATTTTCGATATTTGGGATCAGTGATTCAAAAAGATGGAGAAATTCATGAGGATGTCACACATAGAATTAAGGCAGGTTGGCTAAAATGGAGAAATGCATCGGGGGTGTTATGTGATGATAAAATCCCATTAAAATTGAAAGGAAAATTCTATAGGACAGCTATAAGACCAGTTTTGTTGTACGGCTCAGAATGTTGGGTAGTCAAATACCAACATGAGCAAAAGACGAGTGTAGCGGAGATGAGGATGTTAAGATAGATGTGCGGCCATACAAGAAAAGATAAAATTAAAAATGAAGTTATTCGTAATAAGATAGGAGTAGTGCCAATAGAGGAGAAGATGAGAGAGACTAGACTAAGATGGTTTGGTCATGTGAGAAGGAGACCAAGATACACTCTTGTGAGGAGAGTTGATGAAATGGAACAATTAATTAAAAAAAGAGGTAGAGGCAGACCTAAGAAGACTTTGAGGGAGACATTAAAGTTTGATATGAAGTGTATGGATCTCAATGAAAATATGACAAAAGATAGAAATACATGGAAATCTAGAATTCATGTAGCTGACCCCACATAATAGGATAAAGGCTGGATATGTTGTTGTTGTTGTTGTAGTTCAATATTGCACCTATATCTGCAATTGGAGGTTTTTATCTAGGTGGTTCAGCATTGCACTTACATCGACAATCGAAAGTTTTTGTTTGGGCGATTCAACATTGCTCATACATCTGCAACTAGATTAGTATACCGAGCTACTATCTAGGAGAATCATCCCAAATAGATGCTAGGAATAGGCATGTGGATTACTTAGAAAGGGTCGCGTAGGCAATGTGAGATGGCATGTTTGAGAAGCTTTGCATATCTGTCGAAGGGAACTTGGAGAGACTCCTGAGACATCATGCAGGCATCTTTTGTTAATGCAATTCAGAGTGACCTACATTTGTGGTTGGAAATTTTGTTTAAGCTGTTCAGCTGTATGCCTATGTCCACAACGAAAGATCCTAAGATGCTTTGCCAAAGGAGGAACCATGCACTAGCTCAGCGATTGGGCCCATGGGGTAATATGGGGTGGTATCTCCAAGGAAAAAAAAGTATCTATCGAGGGGGAACGGTCCCTCTTGGTGATGCTTCTTAACAACATGCTAATACATTTCGCTAACACGGTTTGGTGTAACCTACATTCGCGATTGAAGAACAACCGTGCCTATGGACATTTGGGCCATGGCCTTGGACATAGGTGGGTGCCTTTATGTAGACATCTTGTCTGTGTTACGAGAGTTGTGATTCTGGGATCTCGTTGACAGTTTCCTTCTAGATGGACATCGACAATTGATGTTGGTGTCGGGAGGTGACTACACCTAGGAGAATAATTGCTATTCACCCTGATGAAACGAACCATCCCTTATAGTTTTATATCTAAGAGAAGAAAATTATGTTATGTGCATGGGGTTGCTTCAGGAGGTTAATGCTCATGGAAATAATTACATGTGGGTACCCTAAGTGTTGTTGGGGGGGATGCTTTTAGAGGTATTTTTTTATGCTTAATCTACTTAGAACGATTACATAATTGTATAAGGGAAAGAAAACATTTCTTTTAGTGCATCTGTCTTCTTCCAATAGTGACAGCTGAGAGCAGGTCACCTGGGTGTATGAAGAGATAGGCTCACTAGTGAAGCTACATCTAGTAAGTGCTTTCAGCTTTTCCTCTACCAACTAGATGGAGTTGATCGAACGTTGGATAGGTTTTCATAGTGGTAGATATCTTTTCTCCATAGGGGACAGAGACTTGCAAGACGCTCGCCCACCATCTCCGTTGCAGTTTGGGATATAAAGGAGAAATTGATACAGGAGACCATGGTTTAATGGAAAATATGAGCTTCCACGAGTTGGCTTGGAATAAGCAACCCCCTCATTGGTGATCTTAAGAGTGCTGGGGGTCTTCTTAGTCTTCTCCACCATATTCTCCCTTCTTCCACATGTGGTTTGCAAGGGTAGTCTTGAGGGGGAGATGTGTGTGGAGTGCAGAGCTTGATAATTATGGTAAGTGCCTTTGTCATTGGAAGATGGGCTTGTCCCAGGTTCAAAATATTGTCGAGCACTATAATGCCACCTTCAGGCTTTGTCTCCCATTTCGAGAGCTCTTGATATTCCATGATGTGTCCTTTAGCAATCCACACGTTGGATGTTGGAACATGAGAATGGGACTGTCCAGGAGGAGTTATAGGGAGTCTTTTTTATCCGAAAGTTGAGGAGTTTTTCATAGAGGGCATAGTTGTCTTCTACTCCTTGAGTGCTAGTCTAGGAAGCTTGTGTGTAGCCTGATCAAGAGTGGCTCTCCAGAGGCCTTTCATGATAGTGGCCTCTAAAGGCTGAGTCTCGTCTTAAGAAACTTGTTTTGGTTGTTAAGACTTTCTTGTATAGATCTGACAAAGGGCAGAAAAGCTTTTGAGGAGCTTTGGAATGACCTATCCTTTGACTTTTTGTACGTTTCCCGCAAATAGTGCCAAATTGTTGTTATCAGACTATAATAATTAACATTTTTTTTTTTGTTTTGGGGAAACTTAACGAACATTTAGAAGAATAAGGGGCGTTCCTCGACCTTCCTGCCTTGTTCGCCAGATATAGAGGGAGAGGAAGTTGTCCAAGGCAGAATAGGTTTTACTAGCTCGAAAAAGACTTGATCCCCTAACTAGGGGAGCTATGGAGGAACTAGAGGGGTGGGGAATGTTCTAGTGTGCTAGGAGATCTTCTACATTAGATGCAGATCTACAAGACAAAAAGTAGTCAGAGGCACGCGGGGATTTATCCTACATGGCCCTCCAATACTTAAGTTAGATGAGGTCTCCATGAAGTACGAGATGCAATAGCAGTAAATATGTCGTGTACAAAAATTTATGATGAGTGAGGGGAGCGTTTGCTATTGCTAATGGTATTGGCTTAGTTATGTGTCTTGGCTTATTCCGTTTTATCTTATCCCTGAAACTGAAGAGTTAGGGGGTTGTTTATAGGCATAAAAAGGATTGGCACATGCGACAAGCACGTGCAAAGGTGCGGTGCTCTTTCCCATGAAAGGACGATGCGTTTCTCCCATCCGTGATTTTGTCCCAAAGTTAAGCTCAGAAAAGGCCTTAGAGAGGAACCCCCTTCCCCCTCGTGGGAAAGGTCCCCCGAAAGGAAGAGGGCCTAGAACAGGGGGGCAACATTGTTGTAGAGCAATGCAGGGTAATGCAAGAAGGAGATGTGTCTCTTTGTGTTCCTCCCGGAAGCATAGCTTGACCAGGGGAAAATTATGACATACAGGTCAAGGAAGCTGGTCTCGAACAAATGATGATTTCTCAATGGGATATGCTATGACCCTAAGAAGGTTCTCCCAAAAGGATGATCCTTTTGGGATTGATAATGTATTGGATGCTTCGGGAAGGCTCTCTCTTGGAGGCTATGCCACAACAAAACCACTATGTACTTGAAACCATCCAAACCATAACTTAGAGATTCGAGCAATGTTAACTATAATAATAATAAAAAAGAAAAGAAACATACTGTTGTGGAATAACTTTTAAGAGAATATATAATTCTCTTAGACAAGGCACACTAACGTGGCTCCCCTAGAGAAAGCATTCTCAATTTCGAAGGAAGCATCCTCCTCCTGGAAAGGTGTCCGTCTTCCAAGTTAATTGTTAAAGATGATTAAACAACACAAATAGTTCATTTTTTCGAGAGAGTCATTCTCCCGGAGATACAAATAGTATGTTCTCCCAAGAGAGTCATTCTCTTGGAGAACTCTAAGGTAGCAAACAAGAGACGTCTTGCCAGACAACTCATACGCAGTAACATGGGGACATTCTCTTGGACCACTCATGCATAGTAAACAACTTGTTATTGCCCTGACCAATTGCAGTCTGCCTTAAGGCACTTTTTCTCCCGAATGACTTACTAGGTTTATACTCTTTCGGGGGGGTTTCTCCTCTTGTTAACAATTCAGCGTACGAAAAAAATTTTGGGATGGTAAATACAAATATTATTCAGCTCGATATATTTTAAATGCAGTAAAGAATTTGGGCAAACATCGGCCATATGAAAAATATCCGGGATAGAATTAATTTATATTTAATACATTTCAACTGAATAAATTCGGCAATAAAAATTCAGCATATTGTATATAGACAATGTGTCAAATATATATTTTAATTCATTTATAAAATATATGTATATAATATATTTTACAAATACAATTTTATAAATATATTATTTTATAATTAAGCTCTTTCTCTAATAAACCCTCTCTCAAATTCAAGAAACCTCTTCCTTTCTCTCCCATTCCCTTGTAAGCCTGTGACCCACCTATTATTCTTCTTCTCTAGCAACTGTCGCTGCTTCACCTCTCGCCACCGACCCTCTTGCTGCCAACCGCCATTGCATCCTTTTTCTTTGTCGCCTCTCGTTGCTGTTGCACACCTCTCCCTCTCTCGTCGCCACCTCATCTCTCGCTGCCGATCGTTGGTTTCACCTCCACAAATTTTTCAGCCAAATTTTTAAAAAATTAGGCTAATACACATTTTAAACTTTTTAAGCTTAAAAATCACATATTAAGCCAGACATTTCAAATATATGTAAGTATAATACTTTTTTGAAAAATACGAAATAATTCGCGTATTATACACGAATTATTCGGCTGATTGCTAACAAGGGTTTCTCCTAAGCCTAATTCTTGCTTAACCAGGGGCAACTCCACGCACACTTAGTGCATATGAGCCATGTGTCCTACTATTGATATCTTATGGAGGGTATAACTACCCCATGCTCTTCATGTGCAAGGGAGGATGAAAAATCATGACAAAAACACCTAATACAACTACACTAAACAACTAGAAAAAACACACCAACCTCTCATCCTTAAGTTTAAGCACTTCATTAAGCTGTTTATTTATTTGGAGAAGCAACCATTTCTTCTCCTAGACTACTTTTAACCTACTTTTTCATCATTTCCATGACTTGTGTTGATTTAAGCATTGGAGGGCCTATGTGGGAGGAATCCTTGCATGCTTAACGACTGTGTTCTGCCTTGCAGCTACTCTCTCTTAGATAATGAAGCTCTCTCTTGGGCAACCATCTACTTCTCTCCCATTTTAACATTTTGCTACTTGTTCAAGCCCACAACTACTTCTTCAAGGGACATAAGTTTGTCAAGCACTCTCTTGAAAAATAGTGCGAGTTCTTTCCTAGGCAGCAACATTTCTCCTTTTCCCAGACTAGTGGCCACCTCATGTTTTGTGCCTTGCTCTATCATTGTTTGATCTCCCTGCACTATAAATTTTAATTGTTGTATTTTTAGTAACAACACATACCAAGAATAATGACATTTTTCTTTAAGAAAAAGTTTTTTAAAAAGTTAAAGATTTATCAATTAAACCAACACACTAAAGTTATTAATTTGTGTGACTAAGAGTGAACTAAAAAAGTTAATGGCATTTTGATTCTTTCGAAGGTTTTACTCCAAATCATTAAACTAAAAATTGTGAATTTTTTATTTACTTGATAATTAATTAAAATTTATAGTTTTATAAATAAATAAAAAGTTCAAACTATAAAAAAATTAGTTTTAAGGAAAAATTACAATAACTACTCCTAAGATTTTATGTAATTGCAAAAACCACGCATTATGTTTTAGATATAGCTATAACCTCCCATATTGTTAAAACAAAATGAAAAAAAAAAAAAAGGACCATTTTACATTTTATTCTCTCTCTTCTCTCCCTTGATTTTAGAAAAAAAAAAAAAAAACAATGGTCACTAACGCTCAATGACCACCATTAGAGAGTGGGGGGATGAATCCTTAAGGTTATTTGCATTTACGATTCTTTATTGCAAATTTGCAATGAGAGAAATAGAGAGAATAGATACCGTCGTTACTGCCACTATCTCTCCCCTTATAAATAGAGAGAGAAAGAGAGAGAGGATAAACCCAATTGGTTCATTGCAAATTTGAGAGATATGATGAACCTATTAGGTTTATTGCAATCATCATTAATGATAAACAATGCAAATTTGTAATCTTTCATGGTGGATATGCGATGAGGAGAGAGAAAGAGAGCTAGAGAGCAAACGTTTCCACTATCATTGTCGCTACAATGGATAATCGCCATTCCTATAAAGAGAGAGAGATTAGGAAAAAAAGAGAGAAAAAAATCTGAAAAGACGACAAAGTATTTAAATATAAAGGTATTTTAGTCATTTTTAAAAGTTTAATTGGAGTTAACTAACAACATAGGGGAAATTACAAATAGTATTAAACCTCAAAGGTATTCATCGTATTTTTTCAATTGTCAGTGGCAGTTTTTGCAATTATCTTAAAGTATAGGGGTATCAAATCCAATTTTCCTAGTTTTAGTTAGGATTTGAGGGAATGGTCCATTTGGTGACATATCAAAACCCAAAACTTAAACCAAACCATTTTAAGTGATTTTTAAAATTGTCAAACCAATCATCGAAAGAATTATTGTTTCTTGGAGAAAAACCACCTCAGTATGATGACATAAACCTTATCTTTGAGTGTAATCTCCTATAGAATTAAAAAATTGATTAGATCGAGAATTATTAGGATTTCCATGCCAATTTTTATCAAACCTAGAATAGCATTACAAGGTTGAATATCCTTGTGTAGGAAATAGTGAAATCCTTGCCAAAATTGAAGAGTAACAATGAGTTACATAAGCCATAACATGTTCACTAATAGTTGATAATAATCTACAAAGAATCCATTGATCAACTCTTTTCCATGTTAGATATTCTTCATTAACAACCTTTGGAATCTCTAAACCATTACTAGAACAAATTTCAAAAAATTGAATTAGAGAAGAATATGAACCTAAAATATGATGCTCATCTATCTTTTGAAATAGATAGTTGTTCTTATCTAGCTTAATTGGCATAGTAAAATTATGAAGTCCATTCCTATCGGAGCCGGCCTTAATTCCATTCTATTTCCTTGTAAACTTGCTAAGTTGAGAGATCGGATGCTATAACTTTCGTTTATGGCTTTGATACCATGAGAATTATTGAGCTTGTCTAAAACAATCAATCTAAATCAATTAAAATATATAGAGGAATAGAGAAGAAAGAACGAAGGCAAAACTTTTAGATATTAATTGCTATAATTTTTGGATATTATTATTATTATATCTACATGAAGACAAAAATAAAAATTTTGACAGAATTTGAAAATGTAAGTTTAATTAAATGGATTCCATATTCCAAAACATATATATATATATATATATATTGTGGTTGGTCTTTTCACATGCTATCTTGATTCTGTGTGTGATGGGAAGTATGATGCAACTATACCCCCTTTGGCAGGACACCATGACCTACAAAACACTATTATTTATCACCTCACACATTATAAATCATTCAATGAAAATTATATTTTTTTTGTGAAAAGAATTAATAGAGATTCTTAAAGATTATGGTTGAAATGAGATCGACATTTGGCAAAAAAATTAAAAAAAAAAAATTTGTTGAGAAATATGATATGAGTTCTAATAATATCATAAAAGATAAAAATATAATAAACAAATAATAAAGAAGACACAAACACAAGTAGAATTGATTGAAGAAATAAAATTCATAGAACACACCCTTGATAACGAGATTAAGATTTAATATATTGTTATATTATATAAAATTATTAATAATATAATAACAATATCTTTTTTGTTACAAATAATTTTTTATGAATTTATTTATATACTTTTTTTATACTATTACGTCACTTGAATAAATCTTTTTGTAGCACTCTTCAAATTTTAATAAAAAATATAGATAATACTTAATATTCTTGTACTTTTTAAAATTACAAAAACTTTCTATGCCATTAAAAATCTCCCCATTTCTCTTTCCCTCTCTCTATCTCACACACACATCCACTCAAAATCCATGGCCAAAGATAGTCTTATCTCTTTCTCTTTAATCTTTATTTCATAAGAAACTATAATTGAAAGTTCATTTATCGGTGGAGTTCACTTATATTTATGTCCATTTCTCTTTTTTTCTTTGTCACACACATCATAATTTATAGTTCAACCCACTTCCATCTTATTTTCTTACCTTTCTCTCTTTCTTGTCTTAGTTGTTGAATCTACTTAAAATCCATGATCAAACCCAATCATGATGAATTGTTCTTTTTCCTTCTCTCACAATTATTAGATTTTGGGTCAATATGGCTTAAGCCACTCGACCATGGTTAGGCTTTTGACAATAATTGGTTTGTACAATGAAAGAAAGATAAAAGACGGAAGAAGAGAGAAATGAAAAAAAAAAATAGAAATAAAAGACATATTTTGATTAATTTAAAAAATTTATCTACGACGAGATGAGAAATTTCAAACAAAATCTGTATCATTTGTAAGATAGTTGCCACTATCACCTTATATTTTCGCTAAATCTCAAAAGCACAAGTCATAATTTATTATTATTTTTTAACAAATATTTTTTCATATTAGTACCCAATGATTTATATTTCTCTGGATTTTATCGCAAAAGACAGATAGAGATAAAAGGTGAAGTTTTGGATTGTACACGAAAGTATTAAATAAAATAAAATATAAATATAAATATAAATATATAATAGACTTGACTTGAGGCTAAATTGGTTCCCGTTTGTCATTCATTAGTCAGTGCCAAGTGCCAAATCCTCCGCATATGGTTTTGGTCTCTCCTCTGCGTTTTCGGATCTCAAGGTCTTCACCTCTCCTCCCACTTCTCAGCAAATTCGTCTCTTCCTAATCTTCCCCTGTTTGTTTGTTTGTTTCCCGAGAAAACTCTCTCTCGGCCTACTTTTTTTTTTTTTTTGTTATTCCTCTCTATCTGGGTAATATACTTTGTACATTTGACGCTCAGTATATCTAGGGTTTGAATTGGTTGATCAACAGTCGCCCCGATGGGATGGTCCTCTTCTGTAGGAGCGGAAACCTAGTTTCTCATAGATAAGATAAAAAGCCCAGGGCTAGGACTCTGTCAGCATTTTGAATCATCATGTTTAACAAAATCATCAAAAGAGGCCAGAGAAAGACCTCCAAATTGGAAGCTATTGAGCCTCCCGCTTCAAACGCGCCGCTTCCTAGTGTCATCGTCAACCATGCCTCGCGCGGCGCCGTTGCGCCGCCGTCAGCGGCGGTCAATTCCCAGACTGTGGTTGTGGCCGCGCCGCCCAATTCCGGTGCCGTCGAGGTCCTGCCCCTGTTGAAGGACGTGCCCATGTCAGACCGCCATGTCTTGTTTCTCAAGAAGCTTCAAATCTGCTGGGTTTCCTTCGACTTCTCGGACACGTTGAAGTCGGCTAGGGAGAAGGAGATCAAGAGGCAGACGCTTCTGGAGCTTGTTGATTTGATTCAGTCAGGGTCGTGTAAATTGAACGAAACCCTGCAGGAAGAGTTAGTCCGGATGATTTCAGCCAACATTTTTCGGTGTTTACCCCCGGCTTCCCATGAAAATAGCGCCACTGAAACGGTTGATCCAGATGAGGATGACGTGTATTTGGATCCCTCTTGGATTCATTTGCAACTCGTGTATGAATTGCTTCTGAGGTATGTTGTGTCGCCTGATATGGACACTAAGGTCGCGAAACGGTATATTGATCATTCCTTTGTGTTGAAATTGCTTGATTTGTTTGATTCGGAGGATCCCCGAGAGCGGGAGTATTTGAAAACTATTCTGCATCGCATCTATGGAAAATTCATGGTTCATCGCCCGTTTATCCGGAAAGCAATAAATCATATATTTTACCGATTTATATTTGAAACAGAGAGGCACAGTGGGATTGCCGAGTTGTTGGAGATTCTTGGGAGTATAATAAATGGATTTGCGCTACCGATGAAAGAGGAGCATAAGTTATTCCTTGTTCGGGCGCTTCTACCACTCCACAAGCCTAAATCTGTGTCTGTGTATCACCAACAGTTGTCATATTGCATCACCCAGTTTGTTGAGAAGGATTATAAGTTGGCAGATACTGTTATTAGGGGGTTATTGAAGTATTGGCCAGTCACTAATTGTGGAAAGGAGGTTCTCTTTCTCGGAGAATTAGAAGAAGTGTTGGAAAGTACTCAGCCCGCTGAATTCCAGCGCTGTATGGTTCCCCTTTTCAGACAGATTGGACGTTGTCTGAACAGTTCTCATTTCCAGGTTTGACTATGAGATTTATGTCTACTTTTTATACCTCTTTCTGGTTATTCATGCATGTTATGCTTGTCAGAATCATTCTTCACTGCTCTACTGTCTAATTATTTTATTTTACCTTTTTGTTATATTTCTCCGATAGTTTGTTAGTTGTTTGCTTTACTGAAATATTGAGAGAGTGGGATAATGCGTTTGGAGGCAGGAGGCCTTCTTTCGTTGTTTAGTTCTTGCTCATAATAGTTTTTGTTTTTTTTTATTCACTCTTTTGTGAAAGAGGTTGTTGATGCTGTCTCATTGAGCTTTGTGCAAGCAAATTCATCACAATACCGATTTCTTTACCATTGTCTGTTGATATGTTTGCCTCGAGTTATCCTAGAAGATTAGTGAAGATAGTGGCTTATGTCGGCTAAGGTTTAGATAGGCAGTTAGAAATGATACCCTAAATGTGATTAGTAAAGTTTGGGGGTTAAAACTATAATTATCTAATTTCAGTTAGTTATATTGGAATGTTCACCCATTATTATAAATAGAGGGCAAGGGGTAGTAGTTGAGTGTGTTTTCATTTTCTATTGTAACTAATACTGTTTTGTTCTAAGAGAAAGGCTAGTATTTGAGAGATAGCTTTGTAATCTTGGGGAGCAAAGGTTTGATGTACTCTAGAATAGAAGGAAGGGAACTAGCTGTGTACTGATCGTTCATTCTGAATAAAGAAGACTGTTCAAGGGGTATTTAACTACTGGATGTAGGGTTGCAACACTTGCAATCCGAACCAAGATAAATTTGGTTTCTTGTGGTTTGGTTTTTTGATTTATGTCTTGTTTTGTGAATTCTTTACTTTCTGTTTTCATTAACATTTATTTTTGTTGATCTGAGAGTGGGAAGAGTATTTGAGAGAGATTAGTTCATCTAAATTCACCTAAATTAGTAAGTCTAAAACAACATTGTTTGATTTTTTAGTCGGAGCTACTTGATCCAATGTAGGTAATTCAACAACTTCTTCCTATCCCGGTGATTGATGGTCTATGCCTTTTGTTATACCTAGGGTCACTGGAATTGGTTTCTTGGACAGGAATTCTGCCACACTCAATCACACACACACTCATAGATTTGATCTTAGGTACAGATTAAATGAATTCAATGGAAATAATAAACAGAAACAGAATTAAAAGGAATAAGAATACACAAACCAAACATCCACAAGACACCAAGATTATCTTGGTTTAGATTGCAATCTGCAATCCTACATCCAGCCTTAAGAACCCTCCAAGAGTAGCCTTCTTTGATTCAGAAAGAAAGAATGATATCAGTACACCAATTGCACCCCTCGATTACAATCCTTCTCTCAAGATTACAAAAGCTATTCTAAAACACAGCCTTTCCTCTCTCAAAGCTTTCTCAAGAAACAACTGAATTATGCGCCTCTTATGTCTAGACCTCTTTCCCTATTTATAGAATATTTGGGCGACAGATCCTAGGCTATTACATAACTGGATATTACTAGTTTTACCCCCCAACTTGACAATTATTTACAAGTGAGTCCACCGCCTATCCCTACTCTTTAAATTGCATAATAACCTATATCAACAACACTGCTGTCGTTGCCTTAGTACTCTAGACAAAACTCGACACCTTCAAGAAAAACAAACTCAAAATCTTCAAACTCCAATGTTTGTGTAATCGTATCCTCTCCTATCTTCACAACCTCGTCTCCTTCCTCATCTTCGGTAGAGACCTCCTCAAGTGGAGTATCTTTTACCTCCTGATTGTTGGTGTACACCAAAGGCTCACTTTCAATCAATTTTTCCTCCAGTGGAACTGCAATAGCTTCGTCAGCAATTACCATTCCTTTCCTATCATTATGAATTGCCTGATCCAACTCAGGTTTTTCCTCATTCTTTGTAGCTACCATTTCTATTCTTAGGATCTCATACTTCTCTTCAGCTGCATGAACACTATCTTCCTCTTCCAATGCTACTTCATCAGCTTCCTGCACTACTTGATTAGCAGTCTTAGAAGCTCCTTCGATTTGTTGGTTGCTCTTAAGGTAACCTTTAGGTGGCAGCCCATGCTTTTTGTAAATGGCTTCCAGCGCCAACTCTTGTAACCTAGCTTTCTTAGTTGCTTGTTGTACTGTGGCTAAAAACATCATTCTCACCATAGGACTCAGTGTATCGTTAAGACCATTAATGAATCTCAATAAAAAATAAGAGTCTATCAAAGTTGGATGGGAATTGAGCACAAGTGCTTTCAATTTCTCAAACCTGACCAGGTACTCTGTAACTGAGCCTTCTTGTTTTAGCTTGTTGAGCTCCTCTTTGTAACTCTCATCTCCATTTGATTGAAGGAAGTAGAGTATTCCTTAGAAAAACATTCAACCAGAATACTAACTTGAAATTTATGTGAAAATAGAATTAAAAGGTCATCCAACTTTTTGCTGACATCCTTGATTACTTCTCTTGTTACATCACATTCTTCCTTGAATGTTTTCCCAAATGGCGGCACACTTTCAAGAAGTCATTCGGTCATCTTGATAGGTTCAATTCTTGAAAATTCACCATTGTAACAACCTCTTGATCAACTTCTAGAGACCTCTTCGGAAACTTATTCTGGTACTAAAATTCAACAACCCTAAATTTGCATAAGTCTAGATCTGAATCAGCCTTAAACTATTGCTAAACAGCCTCCAAATCAATTTTTGAGTCAACCTCAAACAACCTGCTAGCTCTGAACAATTTCAGAAGAAAACCTGTTCTAAGCAGCTTTGGAAACCTACCACGCAACTTCTGACTCCAACACTTTTGTTGCGCAATTACTTACGAAAATTGCTGATTTGAATAGCTTCGATCAGCTTTCAAGAAATGGCAGGCTTATGCAGTTCACTTGAGAATTTGTCACGCTCTCCGTTGCAAGGTCGGGACGTGCCTCGCTTTGATTTGCTGTCGAGTTTGCTGGATTAGTGAATAGGATTTGACGAAATCACAATCAAGAAACAACTATCACCGGTGATCAACAATCACCAGAATCCCACCTTGGAGTTCGCCTTCAAACTTCGAGTCACCTACTCTCAATTTCCCTTATCGCCTTTTCACATGCAACGACCTAGATCCAATCGCTTTGGAACAACAACCAAAGTTGCTTGGGTTTGCTTCACCTTCACACGTCTTCAAATCTGAGTGACTTAGTAAATTTCATAGCCATGAGTCTACCACCTACTTCGCCTTCAAGATTCGAACAAGAGTGCCAAAATTCATAGGCAACCATTGTCATGACCCAAGGACATAGTAGTAATTAGATAATAGATGAATTCCCTTTTAGTTGTATGGTAGTTGTAGTGGTTTGTACCTAAAGGACAAATGCCTCAAACTAAGGTTGTTAAAATCGTAAAATCGTAAGAGGGTCTTAGACATGTAAAATCGTAAAATCGAGTGCGATTCAATTTCAAAATCGTAAGGGTTTTCGGTGCAAAAAATCGTAAAATCGTACCCATAAAATTCGGAGTTTAACAACCATGCCTCAAACTGTATTGATTTGAATATTTAGCAGCCCTATTGGTGCCAAACCTTAGCTACCAGATCAATATACAGGGCTGATCCATTCTAATTCAAGGCATAGAAGAATATTTTTGAATGAAATCTAATTTCTCTCTCTCTCTCAATTTCCCTTTCTTTCTCTCAATTCTCCCTAATCCCCCTCTTTGTTTTTGTTCTTTCCTAATTCCCTCCTATTTCTTCTGATCTAATTCCCTCAATTCCTTCCAATTACCTTTTAAACTTGTCATGAACCCTAGGTCCATGACAATTGGTATCAGAGCAGTTAATCATTGGTTGTGATTTTAATCTATTCTAGACGTGAAGACAAGCTAGAGGCAATTATGGAAACCGGTAGTAGCAGGCGAGTTCAGGTGAGTTCGAACAGCAATTTTGTCTACTTTTCATATCTAAGTTGGAAGGAAACAAGGATTGATCAAAATCGAGATCCACTGGTGAATTTCGATCGATTATTAGCTGTAAATTTAGTTTGGAATTTGAAGGTGACATGGCCAAGCAATTCTGACTTCCCGTGAATTTCGGTAATCCTTGCTCGAAGTGGAAGGGTGAAGTAGCTTCGGCAGATTTTGAAGCCAATTCATAAACTACTGCATCCATCGATTCTCAATTCCAGAGAATTCCGTTGGTTGCATCACAATCGATCAAGGAAGGCGAGTAGCGTTGGTGATTCTAGTGGCGAATTTCGGCGATCTGGCGCAATTCCAGCGGTGGAAGGATACTTCTCTGTTATTAATTCTTGACGGAGACTTTCAATTGAATAGTGAAGCAATACCATAGGGCGACTTGTAGAGAGGCGACTTGTAGTGACTGTAATAGAGTAGCTGGCCAGAAATTCTATTTGAGTTTTGAAGGCGAGCAGGTCAGGGGAATTGGTAGCCCTAGGCGACTCTTGAAGGCTAATCAAAGTCGCTGTAACATGTGAGTTACCCTGTGCCTGAATCAGGTTTGACTTGGAAGTGAGTTTATAGGCGTTTGCCACGATCACTTCTCAATTCCGGCGAATAATAGCAACTGTTCGATCCTCAGTAGAATCATCTAGAGTTGTTCCTCGACTTTCAATCTCACCAATGACCTCTTCACAATGGATGACGACACTTGAATGAAGCAAATGGAGTCATAGTTAACAGCAAGTAACGGCTATGGTGACTCACATACAGGTTCGGATAGGAACTTTGGAGGCTTCAGTGGATAGGAGGAGCAATGGAACGATGGCGTGAGGAGAGTCGAAATTTGCACAATCTGTTGCACGATCAAATGCATGAATAGATGTGGGAATTCATGATGATGTTCACTAGCCAAAATCTGATAAGGCTCTCCTAAATTTCCTCCTAGGTTAAAGCCAATCCTTCTCAGGCATGGAACGACCCACTGATCTGAGGGATCGTCTGAATTTGATGTGGATCCACCATTGGTAGGAGAAAATACTTTAGAGAGGAGGCGGGAAGCTCCAGCTACCACTAATCAGCTCGGTTTCCCCATGTTAAAACTAGAGATTCCATTGTTTGATGACCAGAACCCAAGATGATGGGTGAGGCTGTCACGACCCTAATTCTAATAAGTCATGATCGGCACTAATCCTTAGGCCTAGCGGCCCCACCGTGGATTAGTAAGTCTCTTCTCTAGCTTGATTTGCTAAAAGCATTAATACTACTGACAAAATATAGAAACATGGAGTAAAATACCATTTCAACTTTCCACAAAAATATTTCAATATCTCATATACAACAGCTATACAAAAATATGAATATCCATCACACTGTTATCATAAATACATATACAGTCCCATATCTCGGGCCTTTGGCACCATTATGTGCCACAAAAATAAAAGACAAAAGAACAGACTCAATAGTACGTGTATGTCTCCACAGAGCCTCCTATATCACATCAGGAATCAAAAAGGGGTCTGACATCATACCAGAAGATCTGTTGGACCAATATTTAAAAGAAGAATCCTCTGAAAATATTTTAATAAAAAGGGATAGTCTTGTGGACTCGCGAGTATAAGGTATGTCATGCCCACTAGGAGAGTATGCAATAAAAATGCTAGGATGATTATCATGGATACAATAACATAATAGCAGTATAAACAACGGGAATATGTACCATAAGTTTAAATAATTTGAGGTTTCAAGGAAAACATAGTGTAGGAAAAGTAGGTGCCTAGAGACAACCCCCATAAGTTGCTCACCTAACCATTTAAGTCTCCTATATTTTTATATGCAATGCATGCACTGAATCTGATGACACACTAGTAGAATCTGGCCTAACGCCTATAGACACATGCACACAAGTACATATACTGGCACATACATCGTCATCACACTATAATACCATCATAGCCCACGTGATAACAGTGCTGAAACATACTATCTGTGCCTCTCATGTCCTTGGCATGTCAAGCCTCACAGTAACATGATTTTTTCCTGCTGTGAGTCACCAGGGAATCTACTAGATAGTCCTCTAATAATAATGCAAAGGATACCCTACTTTATGCACAAGTCATAATCATTTATTATTTCATGTGGTGCCTAAAATACACCATATCATTCAATATTTCACATTCTCAAGACAAGAAATCAGTTAGGGTATCTTTCTGCTTATGTCTCTCCCAGTAGGATGAAAATATTTCATGCAATTTAGAAATATTTAAAAGTGTTTTTCTATGATTCGCATATATAAAATCATATAAAGGTTATGCATGGAACAATATATATACGTGCATAAAATAATGTAAACATAACATATCCTGTTTACTCGCCTGGGAAATGATGACTCAAGTCCGATTTTGGGGAGAAGATCGAACAAAATTCTGGGAATCCAAGCTTATAATAAATAGAATGAGGTGGTCACATTTGGGTAATACAAGTAATGACGTAATAAAAATTATTGAAAATCCTAACCATTGCCTAACACTTTGAATCGGTTATTTATACCTTGACTCGCACAATATTCGAATTTGGTGCCATGGAATTCGTCGAGCTTAGCCATCAACTACGTTATCATGTCTCTCCTTACATGCTACGTGCAAGTGTATAGTGGAACTACACACCTGCTTATAGGCTACAATAAATTAATATATATATATATATTTCTATATTCACCCTTAAACTAGTTTACTGTCAATATAGATAATATTTTTAAAGTTTCTCTTTTTCGAAGTACATATATATTTATATTTATAACTAAATTGAATTTTTTTTAAAAACATAATAATTAATTAATTAATAATTTAATAAATGGCTTAAAAGAATGGTTTGTAATGTACTAGCCTCAGAATAAAATGAATCCATCAGAAATCAAGATTCAGGATACACCCAAGTCATCATCATAGGCTAGCCTAGAACGCACTCGGGGTCAGTTTTGCTCGGCCTCGAGTCATCTAATAAGGCTTCGTCCATAGGACTTCAATCAACAAAGTGACTCGCCAGTCACATCGCCAATTCCAAGAGACCAAAGGAGAACCCAAATTAGACTGACGTCGATATCCTGAGTAAGACCAACCTAACCGAGTTATCCTAGGTCCACAGACAAGGGACAAGAAAGGAAAACAAGTCGAGTGGGCCAGCTCAAGGGCTGCCACAATTGGGTCAAGTCATGCCCAACACATTGGGCCATCCTATAAAGTATAACCCAATCGGGCCTTGCCATCCTAGGGCAAAACCTAACCCAACCTGCCCAACCCCCAAAACCCTCTTTTTTTTTCCTGTTCTTTTCTTTTTCTTTCTACCGACATAGCAAATCGAACCCTCGCCACGAACATTGACATATCCCAAAATGAGAACCATCAGACGGCTGGATCTTTACAGATCTAAAAATAAATTTTTGGCCAACGCATGGATGGATTCTGGCCATCGCCGACCATCGACCGCCGGCCATTTTCCGACGATTGGAGGCTACCACGAGGTGCGCAACACCAGGGGGACCAACATACCCAAAAATGAGAAAGATCGGACAGCTAGATTTTCGTAGATCTAAGATTTAATTTTTGGCCAAAAAGAGCAAAACCCACTGCCAACGCCGCTGGCCATTGTGGCCGGCGATTTGAGACCGCCATCCGACACCCTCAAGAAACCTGACCAACATATGCCAAAACCAAGGAAATCCAACGGTCAGATCTTCGTAAATATGACCTTAAACAACCGGCCAAAACCCACATCGTGCCTATACATACACCCTGCCCGAAATAGCAAAGAAAAACCATCAAGATTAAACCAAAACGCTTACCTTTTTGTAGATCGGGGGCTCTTAAACGGTGAAAATGAAGTCGGATCGAAGATCGAACGGCTCGATCGCTTGAAATCGGCAAAAATCCGAGAGAGAGAGCAAGAGAGAGAGAGAGAGAGATTTTCTGGAGGGGGGGGGGGGGGTGCTCGCGCGCCTCCTCCTTCCTTTTATATATATTTTTTTCAAAATTAAATTTTTAATACTATTATTATTATTATTATTATTATTTTTTTTCCCTAGATCTTCACAGAGGCATTGTGAATAAATGTTTAGCGTGTATAATGTGCCCGAACAGCAAAAGGTCACTTTGGCCATTGCCTACCTCAACGATGCTAAAGATGCCTAGTTTTAAGGGTGGAGTTGGGGAAAGGAAGGCTGTCAGTGGGCAGAATTTGTGGAGGACCTGTGTGAGCATTTTGGAGATTAGAATATGATGGATGATGTGGGAAAATTCAACAAATTGAGGCAGGAGGGGACGATACAGTCGTATCAGTTTAAGTTTCTCACGTTGATCCTTAATCCCCACCTAACGGAAGGGTACTGTCTCAAGCTTTATCAGCGGCTTGAGCAAAGAATTGAGACTTACAGTCAAGATGCTTCAGCCATGGTTTGTCAAACATGCTACAAAAAGTGTGTGATTATAGAAAATCAATGTGGAAGCCCTTTTGAAGAAACACCAGCCCCTAATCGAAATTCATCTTGCAAATAGTTCCGAGCTAGAGGAAAATTCAAATCATAGGGTTTATACTAATCCTAATTTAGCTAAGTCTCTTTTGATGGAACAAAGGAGACGACAGGGTTGCGCTACTAGTGTGGAGAACAGTTTAGCCCAGGTCACAGGTGTAAGGAATGGTTACTATATATAGAAGGGCTGGAGGATGGAAAAGAAGAACAAGTAGGGGTTGGGTGAAGAAACGAGACCAATTGCAGCAAGGTCTTGGGGACAAGAACTCTCTCTAAAGGGGGGAAATTATCATGACCCAAGGACATAGTAGTAATTAGATAATAAATGAATTTCCTTTTAGTTGTATTGAGGAATTTCCTTTTAGTTGTATGGTAGTTGTAGTGGTTTGTACTTGAAATTTTGGCTCAATTGATTCCATAGAGAGTCGTCCGAATCCATTGTTACAAATTGTAGGAATTATAGCCAAGGAACGTTGACTTTGATACCAAATGTCACGACCCTAGAGTTTGGCTAGGGTTTAGAAAGGCATTTGGTAAGAATACGAGAGAGAGAAGCAGAAAGGGAGGGAGAGACAAAACAGAAATAGAGAGAGTTGAGGGAGAAGAGAGGGAAATCGAGAGAGAGTTAGGAGAATTAAGAGAGACAAAATTCCAATTCATTCATAAGCTCCCATTCTCTACTTCTACAGCCTATTTATAGGCTGTTACATCATTTCAGTTAGTAACTAACTGTAGGTACAACACCAGCCTAAGCTGCAACAAAGACAAATACATGTAGCAGAAAAATTACTCCTATGCCCTTGGGGTCATGACATGTATATATTATAATTTTCAATGAGCTTCTATTAAATGATTTCTTTTCTAGTTGACACATAGAGTTAGGCCTTTGGGATGAGTAACCATCTACTCCCCCCCCCCCTCCTCCTCCTCCTCCTGTCTCTCTCTATACATATATATATATATATATTAACATATCGTACATTTGTATCTATCATTGTTCTCAACAGCACTATGAGTGCTTAAGCGTAGAATAAGCCTATGGAGCTTAAGTGCAAAGCTCAAGCGCTTGCCTGAGCCAAGGGAAACACACAAATGAAATAAAGAGTATAAACTTTTAGAAGCATAAAAAATATAAACTATTAATAAGTAATCATTAAAAGAAAACTAAATAAGAATGGGAACTGTAAATCTACCAAAAGATGAGGTACCATTTTTTCATTTATACCCATTTACAAGTTCATTGAATATGCTGAACATTGAATTTGCTGAATATCCTGAACATGCAAATCCAACTAAAGCAATCATTAGATATGCTGAACATTGAATATGCAAATCCAACTAAAGCAATTACTGAATATGCTGAACTCTTAATTGGAAAGATGACTGGTCTAAACTCATCATCTTCCATCAGAAATCTGGGCATTTCTGTGAATCTGGAGTCGTCTTCTTTTTCCTAAATATATAATCGATTTTATTCAGCTCTTTTTAAGATCTCATGACAGCTGTTTCTGAGCAAGGATTCCATACAAGCAGCCAAACCATTCCCCAAATTTAAACAAATCCAAAAGTCCATATTAAAAGTGTGCTTTATATAGCTTCACAGCTCGGATAGAAGTGCAGCTTAAGGGTGCTTTGACTGTGCTTAACTAAAGTTGCTGAGCTTCCTTCACAAAAAGCTCCAAAGGAGTTGCGCTTTGCACTTAAAGCACAATTTTTACAATACTTTTGTGTATGTGTCTGCTTTACTAGCTCTGCACCTTCCATTTCTGTTTTTGACCAACTGCTATGATTTATATAATTAATTGGCAAAATGGAGTGATCTATATGAATGTATGCTTGGTTGTCTACTATTCTTACTGGTTATTATTTCTTTACTAGTGAATGTGCTGCAACATGTGAAAGGCAATGATTTGTGGACTTAATTTGCACCGGATGACAGATATTATTCTGGGAAAATGTCCTATTAGGGTTGTGGCATATTTTATTGTCAATTATGTTGGTTGATGGATGCCATTTATAATGACAGGTGCATCTCTGATGTCAATTTGAACAAACCAATAACTGTAATACAAATATATATATATATATATTATATTATTTACTTAAAAGTATATCTTTTGTCTTGTACCAAATATTATTTTATTAACAAATGATTTAGTAAATTTTCTTAGTTTAAAAATTTGTATTTAAATAAATTTATTGTTCAAATCATTTTTATTTTAACTTTTCATAAAAATTTATATAAAACCTATCCTAAACGAAGCAACAATCTAATTATTAAGAGCAAAAGTTCCAAATGGAAAAATACTAAGAGTAGAAAGTTAAAAGGAGTAAAGAATTTAAACTAATTAAAAACATAAAGTAATACAAGCCCTCAAAAAATGATAATTAATATATTAATGAAGTATGTTGTTTCATCGAAAAATAAATAAACATGTTGTTTTCACAAAATATACGTAACTTTTATATCATCCAAATTGTGGTTTGAACCAAAGCAAACATGCATTTTTTTATGGTTGGCTTGGTTGAATTTCACTAAAATGGTTTAATTTGTTTTGGTCTGGTTTGGAATTTCTTCAAACTGTAATTTATGGTTTGGTTTCTGAAGTCTTCCAAACTGGACCACACCAAGCTGTGCACACCCCTAATTCTTCCAATAAGTATTGGCGAACCATATTGCTATTATGAGTAATTATCTTGAGCAATGTGTGGAGTTGTGTTTTGCACTGAGTAATGAGTGTCCTAGACTCCTAGGTATTTCACTGCATTGTTTTTACTTATGTCCTAATGCTGTTATCTTATCACTTTCTTTTTCCATCCAAATGAAGGTATTGAAATTAAACTGCCTGATTGAGAATTTATTTGGTTATTATATACTTTCCAATTATTCCAGTGCTTTTATCATGATGTTGGACAATCATTAATTTCTGTGCTGGTATTTTGTTTCTCATCTGAGGGTGAGCCTTGGAAGCAAGGTAAGGTTATTCCTTTGTGATTGGAAGGTCATGGGTTCTAGTTGTGGAAATTGCCTCTTTGCAAAGCATGGTAAGGCTGTGAGCAAAAACAATGCTTTCCTGAACCCTTGCAAGGTAGGGAGCATTGTGTACTGGGGACATTTTTGTTAGATATCATCTTATCTTGAGTTTGGGCTTTACTGGCTAGCAGATTAAAGTGTGTGAATAGGTGAACATAGGTGTTAATATCATATTGGATAAAGTACCAATTTTATTCTTGTTATTTTATAGTATGGCATCAAATGATACTAGATACTGTTTCAGATATATCACTATAATAATAAATTTACAAATGTGGTTATAATAATTTCTTCTTATTTAATGCTTCTATACCAGCATAATATATAATGTATATCATATATACAAACAGTATACAATATTCATGTATATTGTATTCTCTGGCTCCAGCCATCCTTTTATCTAGCCATCTTTCTGTTCTACTCTCTTTTCCATTTATCTGAGATTCTGACCAAACATATTCTATTTTTCAGCATGATGAATTTTCTCTCCATTCTTTGAACAAATGGCGCAGCTAGTAGTTCAGTGCAAGATTTACAACCATGTTAATGAATTTCCTTTTTTCATTTTGGGTAAAATTACAGGCAGTTTTCAAAATTTATAGGCTTCCCCTATCAGAGATTGTCGGTCCATTTTGTCAATTGATCTATTGACATTATTTCCCTTAACTTCTAAAGATGCATTTCATCATAAATTTATTTGTCCATCAAGAAGTTAGAAAAAAGAAGTAAATAAAACAAAAAAGGATCAACAAAAAATAGAGAGAACTAAAAATCACGCAAAAAAGTAAAAAAAAGTCCAAAAATCAACAAATACTGTGTACATACATCATAAATATACTACATATATCCCACAATTTATGGAATATTGCTATAAAGTTTAATTTCATGTTATAGGCTCGTTAATTTTAATTTCCATTCTTGGTCTCATACATTTGTGAATGAATATATGGACTGATTTAACAAAGGTTTTTCTTTATGGTGACCTGTAGCCTTTGAATTACTTCTTTGTTGTATCATCTTCTTTCTGCTGCACCTGTTGCTTTGCTTTTTACAGTTTTCTGATTTCAGAATATTTTCCTGTTGATTTTGCTTTTTTGGGTAGCATTGTTGATTGGTTGACAAACTTTCAAATTCATCTTCCTGAAGCATATATAATTTTTCTTTTTCTTATCTTCTTGTCACATTTTCCATTGACAGCAGCCATGGTTCTGACAATGGAGAATGTTCACAATTTTTGCTGCTTCTATATTGCTGTGAGGATGACCATGAACTGGTGGCCCACTGCTGGCTAAAACCCAGCAGGCCAAAATCTGACCAAAACTCATAATTGAAAGCCCTTATCTCTAGTACTGAAATTTGTACAAATCCTGGCTGCACTTTGGTTGCCTCCTGTATTAAACCCTTGTCTTTTGCAGTTCACCTATCTCAAGGAACAATCCAACCATCCATGGCCAAACTCTTTCACCTCAAAACTCACTTAGCTGGACCAACTCTTGGGAACTTCAACCACCATTGGTCAACGCCTCGTCCCATTCTCTTTATTTTTGTCTCTGTATGTTATGAAGTACTGCCAAATAGGTACAAATTTCTGTGTGAAATTGAGAGAATTTTATGGTTAAGAAATAGTTTTTATCAACTAAAAAGCCTGTCAACCAAATTGATTTAAAAGGTAGATTGGTCAATGACAATTTTGAATCCATGGAGAGAGATGGTGGTGTTTAATGGCTGTTCTCTGTGCAAGTCATTTTGGAGTTGGTGGACTAGAATTTGATGATTGTTGTCAGATTTATTTTGATGGAAGGAAGAGGTGGGTTCACCAAAGACAAGGATGAAAATAATAATAAATTAACTAAATTACTTTATGCTTGTTAATTAATTTTGCAAGAGCAGACTAGGGATTTCTTAGATAAAGTTTAGAAACAAGGAAGGTCATTGTAAATTTTCAAAATTTAGAAGTACCATGTGTATTTTGGTTATACCCCAAGAATATCATGTCTAAATTATGAATTAATTAACCTCAGCTCACCAGATTTTGTAACACTGTAAGTTGACTATGTACTGTGGTGAGGCAACATTGAATAATTGTAGGTCTCTTTTTTCCATGGGCAGGCATTTGAGATATGATTTTGTACTTGTTTGAAAAATTTTGGCCTGTAAACAAGCTATTGAAGATGCTTGGACCTTGGCTGCGTTAATTTGGATATTAGAAGGATTTGCTTTATGCTTTGTGAGCTGTGCGACCACAGCTGAATTGAAATGAGTCTACTATTAGGGCTCCGGTGCTTAGTTCAGTTTAGGTTTGTGCGCAATCCATACGTTGTGGCTGGTTCATATGCTCATCTTTTTTCTCCACATCAATTGGAAAGAGAGGAAAGAAAGAACTGAGAAAGTTTGTTTCATGTTTGGTGACTACTGAAAATGTTGGTGTCGATTTTTCTTTTTTATGCTTTTCCTTGTGAAACCAATAATATGGTCTTCTATTTTTGTAGTAGTGCTTATTTTGAAAAAAAGGGGATCCATGAAATTTATTTTTGTTTTGGCACCCTCCTCATCTTTATCAGTGTTCTCTAATTCAAATGTGCATTGGTAGGTAGCGGAACGAGCACTCTTCTTGTGGAACAACGAACATATAGTGGGGTTGATTGCCCAGAACCGGCAAGTGATTTTGCCAATTCTCTTTGAACCACTGGAGAAAAATATACGGGGTCACTGGAACCAAGCTGTCCATGGGCTGACTGCTAATGTGCAAAGAATGTTTACAGAGATGGACAATGAGTTGTTTGAAGAATGTGAGAGGCAGTTTGCTGATAGAGAAGCCCGATCCAGGGAAATGGAAGAGCATCGAGAGTTGACGTGGAAGAGACTGGAAGCAGTTGCTGCAGAAGCTGGGGGGAAGGATATGGTTATGGTTGGCTGAACAAAAAGGGTTGAGCCCCCATT
Organism: Diospyros lotus; assembly: GCF_014633365.1. Classification (NCBI taxonomy): domain Eukaryota; kingdom Viridiplantae; phylum Streptophyta; class Magnoliopsida; order Ericales; family Ebenaceae; genus Diospyros; species Diospyros lotus. The sequence continues at coordinate 21,746,414 of NC_068344.1, forward strand.
CTTCTTCTTAGCACATATCTATCTGTTCAAATCAGCATTGAGGTAAGATATCAAAATCGATACAAATACTTCAACAGAAGAACTTAGCTGCCATTGGTTGCTCGATGAGGAATTAATGCAAATGAGCACTTGCTGCTCGGCCTGCCTGCCTTCCTCTTCAGCTGCTTTTATTTTTACACGCCCACGCCCTAAAGGGGAAAACCTGTTTAATTGGTTACTATTCCTTTGCCTTTGCCTAGATGGAAGCTTAGCCTTGATCCTCAAAATTTTGTCGCCTGGTGTTCGGGGTAGGCAGTGTTTGTATGTTTCCTTCTTTTTTTCTTTTTTTTTGTTTTTTTTTTACTTGATAACTGTAACTGTGGTGGTAGTAGCACTGGTGATGATAAATCAATGATTTATGATGTTCCTAATAGGACACTCTTCTTTGTTATTAGCTGTGTGAATATATATATATAAATAAAATCTTTTCCCCAATTGGAATTGGTGAGTTCTTGAGTTTTTCATTTAATTTCGATAAGAGTTATATATTATAATAATAGAGAAGAGCACTTGCCCCCTCATGCTCATGGGTGGTGACATTTTGTTGAAATATTTGCTCATTTTTGAGGGTGCAGTTGGGACATTAATAACTTCCCAACTTTTTACCTCAAATTGCATTATGTGACAATGCATGCATTTGCTTAATATGCATTAATTGTATCTGAGATGGCGGCTGCCGCGCTGCTGCTGCTGCTGCTGCAAAACTAGTCTTCAGGTATTTTGTGGAATGGTGTGGTACTCTACATCATATAAATTTTGATATTCTTATCCGTCGTTGGTCTGACAATAAAATGGGAACTGCTCTTTAGTAAGGTTGTGAATACTGTTCCAGAGAATTATATATATAAATCATTATATTTATGTATATATATATGTATATGAGAAAGGAAGGAGAACTGGAGGAAGAGAAAGAAAGGAGGAAGGGACATCTTGGCTGGAATTTTTGTTTTGAAATGCCTCCTTTTTCTTCCCCAATCTAAACATATGCAATCAAATATTAACCATATTTTTAATACGTTAAATCAGTACTTGAAAGCACTGCTGCAATTCTTAGTTGGCCCAAATATGATGTTAGTGTAGTATTTAGTAAGTATTTGATATTATGGGCACATTAGAATTTTATATTTTTTCTATTTATTATCATATTGATGATACTTAAGAATCAGTCCACAAGTTAAGCCTCGTTCGACCTCAGCCCATTGGGTAGGGCACGGGCACGCTTGGCTTCGGCCTTGGTATTTCGTAGGGATCCTATTCGTCCCAAACGTTCGCAGGCCGGGGGGGGGGGGGTGTGTGTCTTTCACTAACTCTTGAGCAAATTGGTCCCACTTAGAATTGGAATTCTTAATTCAATCAAGATCTTCCTCGAGAATCCAATAATCCAATCAAATCTCGACAAACTTGAGAAAAACACCTTCTTCTATTTTTTTTTTCTATAAGTAGAATATATTATCAGAAAAATGAGAAACGACTACAAATCAAGTAGGGGCATCTCTCGCAACAAAAAGAAACAAGTAGCCTCAAAGGGACTCCTAAGTGTTGTTTGACATGGAGACTTAATACTAAGTGAATAATTATCTCTATCTTCCTATAAATAGAGAAAGATCTTTCTTCCAAGTTAAGCTTTCATTATTAGTATAATCTTAAGATACCATTAGCTTTCTGGTCTCCTCTCTATTGCTCCACATATGATTTTAAGTATCAAAGTGACTTTTCTGGTTAACCCTAAGATAGTCTCATCTCTTCTATTTTTTGCAAATTTTTAGTTCTTGTGATCCAAAGATAGTTTCATGTCATCTAGTAAGTTCCCTTTCTATAAATATATTGGTGGTTGAATTTAAGTATCATTAATAGGCATTGCCTATGGGAATAAGGTTTAATCTACTTTGCCTGAGGGGATTATCGAATAAGGTCAAAAAAATTAAAATGCCCTCGCTCAAATTACAAATTTGCAAGGAATGCCACTGCCTTCGCCTGTCTCTCTTCCCATGGCCACGATGCGACCGCCAATTGCCACTGCCTTCGCCTCGCTGCCATCTCCTCGTTGCCTCGCCGCCTCGCCTCGTTGAACCGTCGGAGGATGCAGCGACGGTCGGGGAGGTAAGGTAATGGCAGCGAGGTGAAGGTAGCAGTAGTCGGCAGTCGCATCGCGGCCATGGGAAGGGAGAGAGGAGAAAGGTAAAGACAATGGCATCCCTTGCAAATTTGTATTTTGGGCAAGGACATTTTGGTCTTTTTGAACCCATTCAGTAAACCCCTCAAGCAAAGGAGCATGGCTCATGGGAACAAAGGATAATCATATAACTGACTTGATGGCTAAAACGCAAAATCCCTAAAAGAGTTTCTATTGCCCGATACCAAGTTCAATCAGTTCAACTTCAATTGAGATTTGTCGGCATTGGCAATGTGAACACATCCATAGGAAGGACCAAAAAACTAGCCGAAGCAGCACTAGCAAACATTGGAAACTAAATTCCAATTTTATGCAGAAAGAAAAACATAAACGACAAGAGAAATTTGACTCTAGTAGCAAGTTAATTGATGGCCAACTAAATGCCATCTTTCAAGCGATTAACAAATGGCTTTGTAAAAAGTTGACTAGACCAATTGTGTCGTCTGCGTTAACCCTTTTTACCACCAACACTATCAATGAGCCATGTTGACAAAGTTTAGCTACCCTTCATTCTTCATATTTGAAAGGATAGAAGATCTTGAGAAACATCTCAAAAACATTGCATGAAGAAGTAAAGGACCAAGCCCCGAAGAAGAATAGCTCTTATCCACTATGTGGAAAACTCAAACCTATTGAAACCCTAAAGCAGTTCATCACTAGGTTCTAGGCCAAGGCTAACAGCATTAACAAACTAGAGGATAAAGTAGTGATAATGGCCTTCATCGACGTCCTCAAGGAAACTAAGTTTGACTTCTCCTATAATAAGAACAAGCCAAAAACATTGACAGAATTATACACTCGAGCCTAGCAGTACGTGTATGTCAAAGAACAGTTTGGTATAATTTACAAGGCACTTGCTCGAAGGTAGGAACACCATTTTGAAACATCCCTTCAAAAAGAAAGTCCTAGTCACTGGAGACTCAAACTCTAAAGATCTTGAGACTAAGGCCTAACATGGTTTACTCTTCTCAATAAGCCACTGTTAGAAGTTCTCATTGAGATTAGTTTTGATAGACATATTAGGTGGGTTGGATCAGTCAAATGTGGCAGCTCGAAAGTGGATATGAAAAAATATCGTGAATCCCACAAGTAGAAGGCCCATCATGTTGATGAATGTTGCAAGCTAAAAAAGGAAATAGAGTTCATCATCCTATGAGGATATTATAGGAGGTGGGTGGTCGAGCTTGCCTATACTTCAATAGAATCCTATCTTGTAAGGTAATTAGAACGCTAGGATCCTCCAAAACCAATTGAGATCATAGGAACCATCTATGCTATCTTAGGTAGTCCTCCGATAAGAGAAAGACAAAAAGACCTTGGATGAAACACAAGCCCATTATAACTTTTGTAGAGAAAGATCCTTAGGGTATACTACTACCCCATAAACAATGCCATTGTTGGGAAAGTCATGATTGAAAACTACGAGGTACTCCAAATTCTTATTGACACTAGTAGTTTCGCAAATATATTATTTTATAAAGCTTTCTAACAATTGAACCTTAGTACACACATCTTGAGTCAATGAATGTTAGTTGGTTTGATAGGGGTAATAAGTAACCTCGAAAGGGAAATCTCCCTATCTCTCATGGTAGGCAATAAACCATATCGTAGGATAATTATGCCAAACTTTATGGTAACAAAGGCCCTTAGAATGTACAATGCAATCTTCGAAAGGCCAATTTTGAATGCAATAGAGGCTATTGTTTCAACTTTACAACGTAAGTCAAATTTCTTGCAAAATTTGGAACAAGAGTCATGGATGGCGATCAAGCCATAACCCGTGATTGTAGGCTAACAAGCAGCTGATAGAAAAGGGTCAATAAATCAAAAAGTAGAGATTTTGTCATCAGTCCCCATTGAAGACTTGATACCCAATACCTCTATTTGAAACCAAACCCGATAAGGTTGTCAAGATAGGGGCCACACTTTCAAACAACCTTTGAAAGACTTTAATAAGTCTTCTCCATAGCCATGTGACATTTTTTGTGTGACAAACCTCGGACCTATATGGCATCTCCCTAGATATAATAATACATAAGCTAAACCTTGACTCAAAGGTAAAAACAATCATTTAGAAATGTCGATCATTTTTAGAGGAAAAATAAGAAGCAATTATAGGAGACAAGGTAAAAATGTCCTCTACAGGCTTCTCCCATGAAGTACATTCCCCAAGTAGGTCTCCAAGGTAGTCATGGCTTGAAAACACAATAAGGATTGACATTTGTGAGTTGACTTCACTGATTTGAATAAAACCTTCTTGAAAGATCATTTCCCTTTATCGAAGGTGGATCAAATCGTGGATGTAACGGTAGGAAACAAACTCATTAGCTTCATGGACTCTTGTTCTAGTAATAATCAAATCAAGATGTGGACATTAGATGAAGAACATACTGCATTCATGAAAAAATAAGGATGTCTTTTGGTTTAAAGAACATTGGAGTAACTTACTAATGATTAGTAAATCTAATGTTCACTGACCAGATGGGTAGGAATATGGAGATATATGCCGATGACCTCCTTACAAGAAGTGCCAAACCCAAAAAACATATTACTAACCTAGAAGAAACCTACCTCACCCATCAAAAATATAACATGAAGCTTAACCCCAAAAATTGCATCGTTGTGGTCACATTAAGGAAGTTTTGTGGGTACATGGTTACACAGCAAGGCATTGAAGTAGACCCAAAAAAATCAAAGTAGATCTTGACCTAAGGCTTTTCTAGAGCATTTGGGACATTTAGAAACTCAATGGGAAGATAAGCACAATTAGTCAATTCATATGTCACTCTGGATTGATGCTGACCCTTTTTTCAAATCCTAAACTTTTCATGGAATTACAAATGATAGAATGTCTTCAAGCAATATCTGGTTGCTTCTCATTTGTTAACCAAACTCAAAGTAGGTGTGAACTTTGTGCATATCTCTTCATTAGCAACTATAGCCTTAGTGCGATACTCACATAGAAAGAAGGGAAGACAATCAAAAGCTAGTATATTATATCAGAAAATCCTTTCAAGAAGCCAAAGCCAAGTACTCTTTAATTGAAAGTTTTGGATTCATACTTATTACTATGGCAAGGAATTACACCACTACTTTAATTAAGCACATACTATAGTAGTCCTCACAAACCAACCTCTTATAAAAGTCTTCTAGAAGCCTGACCTTGTTGGGCGAGTGTTTTCTTAGATGGTAGAACTTAGTGAGTTTGATATCTAGTTTAGACCATGACTTGCCCTTAAAGTGCATGTCCTAGATGATTTTATATATGAATTTACTAGCTCTGATAAGGAACAAAACAATGCCCTAAACATAGGGAGCACAACCTAGATCTTACATGTTAATAGACTTTTGGGAGCTAACATTGGGAGCTGGGATAGTCATATTATGCCTCAAAGGAGATTCAATGCAATAGGTTCTACGCTTCCAATTTGAAGCAACAACTTGAGCTTAAAAAAGGGATGAATTAAGCTCCCCAAAAATTATCTTTTAAAAATGCAATATAATAAATGAACACAAATATAAATCAGAGAGAGAGAGAGAGAGAGAGAGAGAGAGAAGATAGTGCACATGTATTTATAGTGGTTAGCCCAATTACCTATGTTCACTATCTTGACTCCCTGTTAAGGATTTTCCAAATCCACTATAGAGTGCTTTTAGGAGAGGCAAGTACTATCCTTTTTATAGACCTTTTAGCCTTTGGTAAGCTTAGCTATAACCTTACAAGATAGAATGAATTATAGATTGAGAGAAAAGTACTCACAATACTAAGGGTCCTTAGAAAATAAGCTTAACACAAATAGGAGGACACTCTAGGTTTTCCTAGAGATAGAAAAAAATAAGGATGAAGAACTTGTTCTCTATGTTTATGTGAATCAGAATGATAGTTTGAACTTGAGCTCTTATTCTTTTATAGGTTATTTCTTCCTCTCTTGTTCTCTTTCTCTATGTCTCTTGTGAAAAGTTGATGTGAGTATATATATGTAAATCTTCTTAACACTTTAGGACACTGTTCAGGGAGAACATTCCTTTTTGCAAATAAACCTTGTTAGTACATGTAATTCTCAAGGAAATAAAAGGTATATTAAAAGAAATGTATCAGAGATTTGATTTGAGAGCATTAAATATTGTTTCAAATTGCATTAAATGCGACCTCATAGCTAGAAAATTCAAATTTTCAAGATGCGCAGGGTTACGCTACTCGAGTAATATCATACTGTTAGTCCAGTAACAATCTATCCATTATTTCAAATTTAAAATTCATCCTGTAGTTACTCGAGTAATACATTATGTTACTCAAGTAATTTTTTGAACCTATCTGTTTCTTTATATAATAGTCAAGTAATACTTAACGTTACTCAATTAAGATCTAGATAGTCCTTATTTATTCATTTATTACTCAAGTAAGATTTTCTTTAGTATTGGAGTAATTCAGATTGTCTCAGAAACGATTCTCAATTTCTTAGCTAATTAGTCAAGTAACAATTTATGTTACTTGAGTAAGTTTCTGGACTCTATGTTCCTTGAAAAATTAGTCGAGTAACAAACCTAGTAATTGAGTAAGACTAACTTCAGCAAAAATATATTCAATTCTTTTAGTTGTTACTCAGCTAAAACAATTTGATACTCACTTAAATTTTCAACCTTCTTGGTGTCTTGGAAAAATACTCGAGTAATACACCTCAAGTTTATTTCAAAACCTTTCAGTTTTTTTTGTTAAGCATCCAAACCTATGAGAATATCATTATGAATCATACAACTAATTCAACACAGCCAATGAAACAGAGTATGAGGCATTAGTTATCTGCCTAGAAGTCACTTGAGAGTTGGGACCCACATGCATAAATGCAGATAGTGATTGCCAACTAGTGGTTAATCAAACCCAAGGAACCTTAGAACCTTGGAGAACCAAAATGACTTAATAATACTTGGTTATAATTAATGAGGTAATCTCTCCTTTCTAAAGCTTTAGAATCAAGTAGGTACCTCAAGAAGAGAACTATGATACATACATATTCTCACATCTAGTTGTTGAAACATACAAGGATTTTTCATCAAGAGTACAGCTCTGGGTTCTTACCTAATACTTTGTCAAGCGAACAAAAGAAACTCAACAAATTAAACATACCTATAATTGGATAGACCTGATTATATCATATTTGGAGCATGGGACATTACACAAATATCAAAAGTGAAGTTTTAAAGTTACAAAGGAATGTGACACACTATATCCTAAAATAAGGAACCCTCTATTGAAAGTCATTTTCTCATCCTTTTGTGTGATGCCTCACTTCTTTAGAAGCAAACTAAGCCCTAAGAGAAATGTGTTAAGGAACCTACAAAGGGCACCTGAGGCACACTCCCTGGCCTTTAAAGTGCCTCGTTAAGGTTATTACTAACAATTCTCTTCATTGATGCTAAAAAGCTAATGGAAAAATGCATCAGCTACCAACACCATGTGATCTAGAGTCATTTGCCAACCCAATCATTAGCCAACTTAACTTATCTTTCACCATTTTCCTAGTGGAGAATTGATATTATTGAGACATTCCTACAAGCCACCAAGCAACAAGGGTGTTTGATAGTAGTACTAGACTACATCATCAAGTGGGTGAAAGGCAAGATTATTTCCCAAATAACATCTACTAAGGCTTGGGATTTTCTAGACAACTTTATCATCTATAGGTTTAGGATCCTTAAGGTCATTCTTGTAGATAGAGATGGCAAACGGGCTGGGCCAGGCTGGCCCGGCTCGCCACCAAGTGACCAACGGGCCAAGCGGGCCGGGCCAAATCGGCCCGCTTAAAAACAGGCCAGCAGATTGCTGGCCCTAGCCCAGCCCTACACGGGCCCACAGGCCAAACGGGCCAGCCTAGCCCGCCCAGAGACTGAGAACGAGGGGTGTGGGCGACAGAGGGCGAGACAGAGGGGCGCGGGCGAGGGTGAGACGAGGGCGAGGGTGAGACGAGGGTGAGGGCGAGGGCGAGACAGAGTGAGGGCAGCGAGTGAGGGCGAGGGTGAGGGGCGCGGGCGAGGGCGAGGGCGAGACGAGGGTGAGGGCGACAAAGGGCCAGCGAGGGCTGTGACCGGCGAGCGAGGGCGAGGGCGAGGGCGAGGGCGAGGGCGAGGGCGACAGAGGGCGAGGGCGAGACAGAGGGTGAGGGCGAGGGTTGTTTGGGGGAGGGGTTGTTTGGCCGATTAGCGGGCCAAGCGGGCCAGCCCGGCCCGCCACCATTTGGCCCGTCGGGCCAAGCAGACAGGGCCAAATCGGCCCGGCCTTAAATGGGCCAGCAAAATGTTGGCCCTAGCCCGGTGCCGGGCCGGGCCCCAACGGGCTAGCCCGTCGGGCCAAGCCCATTTTTCCATCTCTACTTGTAGACAATGGTACCCAATATACTTGGAAACCCTTTCACAAATTCAACGAAGCATACCGCATTGAGCTTCGATTCTAAACTATTAGCCTTCCTCAAGCCAATGGACAAGCTGAGATGACCAACCAATGTGTACTTTATGTCCTTAAAACTAGACTTGACTTAGCAAAGGGCTTATGGGTGGATGAATTTCTATATGTGATATGGTTTTTTGAACTACTTATTGAACAACAATAGGAAAAACTTGATTCTCCTTAACAAATAGGACCAAAACACTCCTACCTATGGAGATTAGGATCTTGAGCCATCAATTTATGAACTACAACATTGAGCAAAATGATTAAGGCTTGAGATCAAACCTTGACCTCCTTAAAGAGCTTCGAGACACCATTAACATTAGACAAGGGACATATCATCAAGGCTTAATCAACTAGTTTATCCTGAACTTAGGGTCATTTTGAAATTTTATCCAGTTTTGACCTTTGCTTCAATTTGGTCATTGAACTTTAACTTTGGTTTCAATTTTATCCTCAATTGATCAGGCGTGTGGCCCAACTGAAGTGGCGGCTGAGGTGGCATGTTGATGTGTCTAATAATTGACACATCAGCAAAATGATGTCATTTTGCCTTACTCTTGTCGCAAACCATAAGACAAATGACGTCATTTTGGTGAAATATCATGGATCGTGTCAACCCAATCCAGATCCAACCCAATGGGTCGACCCAGCATGTAATAGGTCAAAATCCATCTTCTTCCCCAAATTGTCTAGGGTTTCTGCCTTCCACCTTGTGCCATCGCTGCACCATCATCATTTTACCTTCATTGCCGTTGGCCACCTCTTTCTTCCTTACTCTTCATTGCTGGTAACTTTGGTCGCCGGCTAGATTCCATTAACGACGACCATGACATCGAAGCCCATAGCCTCTAGTTACACCATCCATATCAAGCACCATTCTCTTAGCCATGGCAATGATTAGAGGTTATTGGCCATGTCATTGTCAGTCACAACCACAGCCACAACGAACCCACGAGGAGAAAGCAACCACAGCTACGGTGAACTCATGAGAATAACCCACTCATGGCCATGACGTGTGCGTTCCATTGCTCGTCGATGATTTGAGAAAACCTCCTACTGGCTCGACATACATGGCCGTCGGCGATTCACGAAAGATCAAGAAGGGAATCCTAGCTTTTCTTGACCACATTGATGGAATCCCAACTTTTGTGATTTTGGGTTTGTGTATTTGGATTGTGCATTTAGTTAATGATTTGTGTATTTGATTATTGATTTTGTGTATGTGTGTATTTGATTATTTTGTATATTTAATTATTGATTCTTTGTATGTGTATTTGATTATTAATTTTGTGTACTTGATTATTGATTATTGGGTTTGTGTATTTGATTATTAATTTCACCAAAATGACATCATTTTTCCTTATGATTTGTGGCAAGAGTAAGGCAAAATGATGTCATTTTGCTGGTGCATCAATTATTAGACACCTTAGCTGCCACGTCAGTTAAGCCACACGCCTAGTCAATTGAGGATAAAATTGAAATCAAAGTTAAAGTTCAATGGCCAAATTGAAGGAAAGGTCAAAATTGGATAAAATTGTAAAATGACCCTGAGTTTAGGATAAACTGGTTGATTAAGCCTATTATCAAAAAATTGCCTGATATAGTAACAAAAGAGCGTGAAGCCAAAACCTTCATGAAGTAGTTTAGGTGCTACCCAAAGTAGGGGTATCAACTGCACCTGGAGAGTCTAACAAACTAGTAATAAAATGGGAAAACCCTTACTAGATTAGTAAAGCAATCAAACTCGGAGCCTACAAGCTCTAAACCTCATAAGGGAAAACACTCCATCATACTTGGGTGTTGGACAACTTGAAGATATTCTATCAGTAATGAACTTTTTAGTTTCAGTACTTTAATTATTTATTGTTAGCTAGGCTAGCCATATTCGATTTTATTTGTAGATAGTTCATAATTTAGCTTTTAGCCCCCCTTAGCAAGGACTGTCTTTTCAATGCAAACAATTCTCATCTAGTTATGCATTTACTATGGCTCTAGGTCAGCTTATCGAATTAAATCGACAGTCATAGACTTGACTTATTTTTCTATTGACCTAGACAAAGGGGTTGGTAACAGGCTAGCTAGCATTGGACCATAACATTCGTAGACATAGTACCCCGATTTTGATAATTACACAACTCCCTTTCGAGATCAAACTAATAACTTGCTAGCAATTGCCAACCTTCGTACCCAAAGGTGTGCACTTGAGATCACCCCTAAAAGAGAGATGATATGCAAACATAGTTTGATCGGAAAAAGGTAAGGAAAACAAAGGCCGGTAATAGCTAAGACATTCAAACCCCCGTCATTGGGTTATTCTCACTGAACATAAGGAGGTGGATTCCCCAAGGATTGTTGAACCCTTGAGGGACTAAACTCAGCAAAACTAATCAACAACTAGTGTAGCACACAAAATGCAAACACACAAACAAAAGAAAAGGAGAAAAGGCTAATGTTATAAAGTAAACTAGAAACAGCACGTAGGGAAGCTATTTATTGAAGATTTAAGGTACAAGCTAACTATAATAACTACTAAATGAAACTAAGGTTAAAAATGAAAAACAACCTCTAAATTAAATGGAATTGATCCTATCTGTACATCGAGAAAGCGCTCTCGAATCTCATGAGTGATGTAACAAAAGTCTCACTCTATGATGTATTTTGGATCGATAATGTGAATGTTGGATCTACGAAAGTCTGAGAGACCCAATGGTACTCAGAGTGGGCCAATTGTAAAGCATCATCCATTTTTTGCTTTGCATTTTTAAATCAACCTATAAGGTTATTGACCCATTTCTAACCCTTCTTTGCCTCAGCTATAACTTTATATGCCTCTACTCGTGCTTGACCTTCTCGCTATGAATTCAAAACATCTTTTCCCTCCACTCACGAGATTGCTTTTGAAGCATCGAATATTCCCCTTTCACTTTCTTGTAGATTTCATGAAGGGTACTATAGGTGCAGGTTAACACCCTAAGCTCTTTCTTCACCTTCTGCTCGCCCTTATCAATGTGCTCAATATGTATAGACAATGATAGGTGTGACTCTTCAAGCTTTGTGCCTGAGAGGATAAAGTCTTCGCTTACAACTCATAGTCTACAACCTCTATTGGGGTTCGTGCTTACTCTAGGTGCTCCACTAACTTTTCAAGGGAAAACCCTTGCTCACTCAAGATTCATGAAGCAGGCAAATCCAAGAAGGCTTCTAGCTCCCTAATTCGAGCCTCACAACCGATAACATGCTTTTCCAAGAATCATTACTCCTAGTCAAGTGTTGCCTTGTAATAGCTCATGAGATTTAACAAATATCATAAAGGAAAAGATTGAGTCAAGTACTAAACAAAAGCAAAATAAGAAAGAAAAGGACAAAATGACAATATACTAACCCTAAGAGCCTCTATAAAGAGTTTTAGGTGTTAACTATACAAGGGAAACCCCTCTGATTCCCCCCTTCCCACAATTGTGACTAATTCTAAGGTTAAAAACATCCACAATGGGTACTCAGGATGAAGAAAAACCATCTTGAGTTTGCAAGTCTTCTCCTCCTGGTCTCTCCACCGTAAACACCAGACATATGAGAAAAATCATCAAGGTTGCCCCAAGAAGGCACATTGTTGCCTTTAATTGCCTTAATTGCTTTTGTCATAATAACCTCACCCTCTTTTGTACCTTAACCCTAAGTTCAAAGTTGAAACCCTGAGTGGGCCTTTACCCTCAAACATGGCCTTAAACTAAGCTAACATAAAAGTCTCAACATTGGGCAAGGGGTCAGAAGGCCCCGAGGCTCAAATGGTACTCTTATTGGCCATTCTTTGGATCTTGTCAACTAGATCACTAATAAGTAGTTCATCCCTAGGTTTGCATCTTAAGCAAGGACATCCGTTTCCAACAGGGCCTAAACCCTTGGCTTATAGACTAACAATACCTCACACCTTTTGGCCTCTTCTTCCAGAGTAAAAAACTGCATGCCTTTGGTATGTTGTGCCTTCACTTGAGGAGTTTCTAGTGTATCATCGAGACCCTTTGCAGTTATGAAGGTTATAGGATCGACTTCAACATCTCGCTTCCCTTGATTTTTTTTCTATTTTTGATAAACCACCTTTATCTAGGGGGTTGATTTTGGCCATCCTTTTACGACTGACGTCCCGAAGTGAAAACATCGATGATCTTCTTTTGACCTTTTCTCTTTGTAGTCTCGTAAGGAAATAGACCCTCCGAGTCTAAAGAGTCTTACACTTCCTTGGAAACATCTATCATAAATACCACATGGATATAGTCTTCACCTTGAGAAAAGAAGGAAAAATATTAGGGATAAAAAAGAAAGATGAAGAACAAAGGTAAGAAAACTCCACTAAAAAAGGATATATGTCGCTTACCCAAAAGTTAGAAATTCATCAGAAAAGGCTTCAAAAATATTTCCTTCTTGAAATCACCAAAGTGTTGTTTTGCCTTTGTTATGGTTTTGATGATGAAAAAAAATATTATTTTTATAATGAAAATATTTTGTAAATGGTTTTACACTTGATGCTCTTAAATCATTCTATAAGTTCTATAAGCACCAATCATGAAAATCAATTTCATCCTATGCCAAAAATCTTGTGTTCAATATTCTTGATGGCATTTGGTTTGGAAAAATAAGTTTTTATTGTAAAAAGAATGATTGATATATCAAAATTGGCCATATTACATTTGAATCTCAAATCTATGTTTTAATTTTAAAGGCCAGTAGGTCAACCATTTTTGAAAAATGAGTCCATCGTTTTTGAAAAACGATTGACAGTTTTTCAAAAGGAGTAGTACACCATTTTCTCTAAAAGTGGCAACCATTTTTTTAAGCATGTCGACCATTTTTTTTTCAAGTTCTTGGTCATGCTTGTTTGACAGCTTCTGTATCATTTCATGTTACCTATTTTTGGACCCAGTCGATCATTTCTTATACTGTCGACCATTTTTTTTTTCTCTAATGTTTAGTTTTGTAGGTCTAATGGATATAAACAACTAGTTCCTTTTCAAGCTCTTGGGATGCCTATAAATACAACTCATGGATGCTCTTGAGAAGACCAATGGATGGGAATGAGTTGAGTTGGGATTACATATTGTATTCGTACTTCTCAAAATTGCTCGTGCCTTATTTTTCTCTCAAAAGGCTTTGTACTTAATTTGTATCATTTGATTTCAATCCTTGTGTTTACTTTGAGAGATCATTGTTACTAAGAGTGTCTATTCTTAAATTCTCTCTTTTGTTCAACTCTTGTATTTTCTTAGCTTATGAGCTAGAGGGTCTACTTGTGTATAAGTAGAAGGTTTGTATTTCCTAACTTGTTGCTAGAAGGCCTACTTGTCTAAGTAGGAGGTTTGTAATTTCTAGCGGCTTATGCTAGAAGGCCTATTAGGTTTGGTAGGAGGTTTTAATGAATTGTTTGAAAATCCTTAGTGAGGGGCTAAGGTAGTGGATTGGGCTTGGTTTAGCCGAACCACTATAAATACTTGTGTCCTTTATATCTCTTACTTTACATTCTTCAAGCATTGATTTTGATATTTCATATAAGAGAATTTGAAGATATTAAACAAATTTCTTAGGATATTCTACTCAAAATAAAGCATATAGAGTATTTAACAAAAGAACTCTTGTAGTAGAAGAATAAAATTCAAGTTATAGTTGATAATGTGAGTTCCAAAACCTAAGGAAGATTGTGATAATAAATTAGGACAAAAATTTGAAAAACTCTAGTTAGATCAAAATGAATCAAATCTATCAAATGATAATATGATTGATGAAGAAAATATAGCTCATGAAGAAAGAGAACCATCATTTCCAAGAGAAAGAAAATATGTAGAAAAATGAAATCATAAGAGATCTTTCTAAAGAAATTAGAACATGATCATCTCTTAGAAATAAGTGTCAATTTGCTGCTTTCTTATCTCAAATAGAACATAAAAACATCAAGGAAGCCTTAAGTGATGAAAATTGGATCATTGCCACGCAAGAAGAGCTAAATCAATTTGAAAGAAATGAAGTGTGGCAATTGATTCCAAGACCTAAGGATCACCCAACCATAGTAACCAAATGGGTGCTTGTAAAAAAAATTAGAATTAAAGCTAAATTAGTAGCTCAAGGGTATAATTAAGGAAAATGAATAGATTATAATGAAACTTATGCCCTCGTGGCTAGGTTAGAAGCATTGAGAATATTGTTGGCATTTGCATGTCACAAGAAGTTAGTTATTTCAAATGAATGTTAAAAGTGCCTTTTTGAATGGTTATATAAATAAGGAAGTATGTGGAACAACCTCCCAATTTTGAGAATCCTCAATATGAGAATCATGTGTTCAAACTCACCAACGCACTATATGGTCTAAAACAAGCCCCTAAAGTATGATATGAAAGTCTTAGAAAATCTCTTCTGGGAAAAGGACTCAAGAGAGATTAAATAGATACCACATTATTTATTAGAACTCATGGCAAAGAAATTCTACTAGTTCATATTTATGACATTGTATTTAGACATACAAATGAATCCCTATGGAAATAATTTGCTAATCTAATGCAAAGGGAATTTGAGATGAGTATAATAAGAGAATTAAAATATCTTCTAGGATTACAAATTAAGAAGATGAAAGAATTTTTGTATCTCAACAAAAATACATAAAAGGCCTTCTTAGGAGATTCAAATATTCATGAAAGCAAACCTATAACTACTCCTATGAGTAATGCATCATACCTAGATAAAGATGAGATAAGTTAAGTTAAGAATAACAAATTATATAGAAGTATGATTAGATCATTGTTATATTTTATAGCTAATAGGTCGGACATCATGTTTAGTATTTGACTATGTGCTAGATTTCAATCCAATTCTAAGATAAGCGAACTAGGGATGATTACATCTTGATATACTATGTGGTTAAAACATTTATTAGGAAGGGTTCTTACATTTGATTTTCTTGACTATAGATTTTCCATATAAAGTTAATCTAGAAAATATTGGTTGAAGTGTTTTCTTACAATCTATGGAATCGATTATGAAGATGCCATTAGAGCTTTATATTGAAATGCCCCTAATGCTTATAATCGTTATCTATCTAAACCAAGTTTAGAACCAACGTATGTGGTAGCTCATTTGATATTGGCATCCATCTTATTCACACTCAATTTGGCATACTTGAAGGTGATCTTATTTGCAATTCTACTAATCTTGTGAAATGATTGGAGGATTCACTACGAACAAAAGATGTCTTCCATATGGCATACTCCTTATCTCAATCATAAGTTCCAAAGTAGAAAATCTAGGAAATGTTCATAGAGTTTGAATCCATCCTTCCAAGTTTCTTAATAATTCATCTTTAAATTGTGTATGATATGCAAAATCCTATATCCTTTAAAAATATATATAATTAAATTATGTGATTTATGATCTAAATTGTCAAAAGCCAAACTTGTTTTGCATTTTGGTAGTAATAGACATGCATATATGCTTATTGGGCTAATTGGTATTTACTCTTGTATTGCTTGAGTAAGAAATTGTGCTTTGACTTTAACATTTAAAAGACCAAACTATGTTGTCAATCATTTGAGATAAACACTCAACTTATTCCTAACCTCTTTGGCATTTAGATTCATATGATATTGGATCTATATATTTACTCTTTTACTTTGATAGCTATGGAAGTTAAAGAATGTTTAAATGCAAAATGGTATATTTTGCTCTTGGTTTGTGATTACAAGTATGGCTATGATTATCAAAAGGCAAATGTACATTCTTAAAGCCTATCCTTAATGTTTCTTGCATAAAATCTGCCATAACTTGTTTGGTTTTGTATGTTGAACATTTATCCTTCGAATATATGTAAAATAAGTACATTAATTATGGTTGATTCTTTGAATGGATCTTATGTATTTCTAGTAATTAATATAAAGTAAAATGACTCATTTTTTTTTTTCATGTCATGTTATAATTTACTCTTGTGTTCCTCATTTAACATATAAGTTTCTTTGGTTAAATGAATGGATTATGTGCTTATTAATTCTTGTTTCCCTAGCATTTGTGATTATGTCATCTTAAGGGGCAGCTTAATGTATGTTTCCCTCTAACTCAATTTTTTACATTGGTTTAAGGGGGAGTCCTTCTTTTAACTTCTTTATTTGGAATACTACATTATTTCCAATTGTAGTTCCCTCTCACATATCTAAAGAATGATTAAATCTAATGAATGACTTGTTTTCTAATCATATCAATTTAAAGGGGAGTTTTTGAATATAAAATGCTTGTAAACATTTCCTCAAACTCATTATTCTTTTAAAAGTTTTGATTTAAAGAGGAATCTTGAGCTTCATTTTTGAAAACAAATCTTTTTGACTTATGACAAAAAGGAGAGATATATATTAAAATTGATTTTAAGTTTTGTCATCATCAAAAAGGGGAGATTGATGTTTTACTCTTGTGTTGGTTTTGATGATGAAAAATAAATTATTTATATCTTAAGTCAAATATATGGTTTTTAAGTTTTCAAACAAAAATCAATTTCAAGTACCTTTGTGAAAATGAAAACTAAATGATCTATAATTTTCTATAATGGAGATTTGCACAAATAAGTATGAAGATTTAAAAGAATCTCCTAAAAGATTTTTCAAATATTAGTTTTGAACTATTGGATAAATGAAGCAATATCTTTCGAAAGCAAAAGGAACATTTTTGTGTTCTTGATAGATTAATATTTTATCTTTGATATATCTTTCATAATAATAGTCAAGGAAATTATTTTATTAATGGTTATTATCTTAGTCCTCCTAATTACTTTTATATGATCTATTAAGCACCAAAATTAAAATCAACTTCATCATGCATTCCAATGTCAAAAATCTTGTGATAAATCTCTTAATGACATTTGAAATATTATACTTCTATTTGATCAAAATTGCTGAATTAAAATTAAATCTAATGCCAAAATATCTTGTGATAAATTTTCTTAATGGCATTTTAAATATTATGTTTTTAATTGATTAAAAAATATTTCAAATCTAAAATAAGCATTTCGTATATTCGGTTGACAAAATATTCAAATTTTAGTTTGCATTTGTCTACTAAGTATAAGCCATTTGTCAACTAACAGAATATTGATCTTTAACTCTATTAACAGAAAGTTTAGCTCCGTCGACTAAATCTTAAATTGTTTATGAATTTGTTGACTAATTTTTTTCTTCTGTCGACTGTCTTGAATTGTTTATGAATCTGCCGACTAAATTTTTTCTTCTGCCGACTAAGTCTTAAATTGTTTATGAATTTTTCGACTAACCCTTTTGTTTTGTCGACTAACTCTCTTCCTAGAAAGCTATAACGACTAGTTTTTCAAACTTCAATGGTAAAAAATGACTAGTTTTCTCTTGAATCTTGTGGGACACTTATAAATACACGTCAAGGATGATCTTGAAGAGGCTAATGGATGGGAATGAAGTGAAGAGAACCTAGAAATTATTTGCATTATCTCAATTATATTTGTGCGTTAATCTTTTCTCTTGAAGGCTTTAATTTTAATTTGTATTAATTCATTCAAGTCTTATTTGTATTTTGAGAGACCTTGTAACTAAGAGATTCATCTCTTAGATTCTCTCTTTATTGTTCAATTCTTGTATTTTCTAACTTGTATAGCTAGAGGGCTTACTTTTGTAAGTAGGAGGTTGATTTCCTAGCAAGTGTGCTAGAGGGCTTACCTTAAGTGTAGGAGGTTGTATATCCTAGTCTTGGACTAGAGGGTCTACTTGGGTTCAAGTAGGAGATTTTAGTGAATTTGTTTAAAATCCTTAATGAGAAGCTAAGGTAGTGGATTAGACTTGGTTTAAGCTGAACCACTATCAATCTTTTATGTCATTTATCTTTCTTGCTTTACATTTTTTAAGCTTTACATTTGCTATTTTATATGTTTTATGTTTTAAATAACTAAAATCTCAATTGGATCAAAAACTTTTTCAAGTTCTATCAAGTTTTTAAATTACCCAATTCACTCCCTCTTGGGTGTGTGCCATAGAATTTCAAACCTATCATAAAGAAAATCTCATAGTGGATTAGTTTTTAGGTACTTTATTGCTTAAGAATGTTACTCGATTACTCTAGCATGCTATTTGACCAAAACATATATTACTCAATTAAAAAACATCTCTTAGCATTATTATTTTTAAAGTACTTTACTGTTTAAGAATGTTACTCAATTACTCAAATATGTTACTTGACTAAAACATATATTACTCGATTAAAAAAATCTTAGTCGATTAACTTTTTTAAGTACTTTACTACTTAAAAATGCTACTTTATTACTCAAATATGTTACTCAACTAAAATAGATATTACTCGATTAACAAATAATTCTTAGTCAATTAACTTTTTAAGTACAGAGATAGTCAAGAAGTAATACTTGACTAACACGTATTATACTCGACTAAAATAACTCTTAGTTGATTAAATTTTTTATTATTGTGTTTTACTCAACTAATTAATGTTCATTACTCGAATAATGTTTGAATGTCAATTAAAATTGAATTTTCTTAAGATAATTACTCGACTATTACAAAGTTGTACTCAAGTAATTTTTGAATGTTTGTTTAAATTAAATTTCCCTAATATAATTACTCAACTAATACAAAGTTGTACTCAATTAATAATTGAATGCTAGTTTAAACTAGTTTTTCCTAATATAATTACTCAACTAACACAAAGTTGTACTCGAGTAACATTTGAAGTTAGTTTAAATTGATTTTCCCTAATATAATTACTCAACTAACACAAAGTTATACTCGAGTAATGATTATACTAAGTATATTACTCAATTAACACCCTATTTTCAAATTTTATTTTAGTAGTTGATATTTTATTAATTTTAAACATATGTTTTAGGATAAGCATCAAAATCAAGAGTTTAACATTGAGCTAATGAAGTCCCAAACATGATGAAGAGGCAGCAAGTAGAAGCCAAAGTCGAAGCTATGAACTAATACACAAACTATTTCAATGATCGATTGGTAGGCTCTAAGATTTGTGTTGAACATGACAACTGACTATCTAGAATCTCATATTTGCAAAGGAATCTTCATGTTTCTTAGAAAAGATCCATTTGGTCTTGATTTTTTTTTATAGGGTCTTACTCCCAAGCCATAAGTCCAAGGCCTTTGGTGTTTGTTGGGCTAGAATAACCAATCCAATCAAAGAAAAATGGTAGGAAGATAGAAGTGAAGATTATAGAGGAAAATAGGAAGAACAAGCTCAATGAAGGATGTCATGAATAAATCTGGATCATACTAGTTATATTAGGCTCGACTCAACAGTAAGCCCATAGCTCGGTATTGGGCCTAATACCTATGGCCCATCCTTTTAACGTTTGCTTAGCAACATCCCCTATCGCATCAACGTCAAGTCAACAACATCCTCTATCCCATTAACGCCATGCCCAGATCACCCTTGCCCATAACGAGTCTCAACTACCCCGAGGTCCCTCAGCTCCCAACCCACTTGCAACAACCGGTAACACGCAAGGGGCTCTCCTATTTACACCTATATATAAGCTAATCAATTGTCAACCAAGGTATGTTCACTTTCATCCTTATAGAAACCGTATCGCCTTGAACTGTTACTTACTTGAAGTATCAAAGTGCTTGCAGGTGCCAACCATCCCTCGCTGTGCGGATCACCATCACCTAGAGCCATTTATTCGATCATCTCGCTTAGGATGGAAGGAACATTTGGAGCCTATCATGGGGCGAGGTAAAACTTTCTTGCCCCATAAACTCACCAAAGCATCCCAAACCATACCTAATAATTATCGATAACGATAACCAGAAGCCAGAACAACATGGTCCTCAATCGAGGAAACCAAAACACCAACCCCCATCAACATGAAAATCCTGCAACCATGGAAACTCTTCTCTAGACCATTCAGTGGCTTGAGAGCCAAGTCATCGAAATGACCCACAATCACCAGAGGAACCAGCGCAATGGGTAGGCCAACAATGATGAAGAAGCCAGCAACCAACACCAATCCAAAGCAACCCATACCGCCGCACCTTCTACAACTCTATACGCCCTTAGCTACCCTTTTTCGAAGTTTATCATATTCGTACCCCTGCCAGACGATTTGCGCCTCCCAACCACCCTAGAGTTATATGATGGAACCATCGACCCCCAAAAACACCTAACTATGTTTAATTCCTTAATGCTGTTGAACGAAGGCATTAACCTTATCATGTGTCGGGCATTCCCCAGAGCCCTCATGAAATCTGCTCTATTGCGGTTCTTTACCCTTGAGCCAGATTCCATTCATGACTTCACCTAGCTCGCCACCCGTTTCCTCACCCATTTTTCCACTGGCCGAGCTCATCGAAAGACCTCGGCCAGCCTTATTAACCTCAAGAAAGGGGAGAACGAGCCGTTACGGGATTTATTGAGCCAGTTCAACCAAGAGGATATCTAGATTAGAGACCTCAACCTCGCAATCTCCCTGCACGCCATCATGGAAGGCTGAAAGCCTAGGCTTTTCCCCGATTCCATGGTAAGAAAACCTCTCGCCGACCTCGATGATCTCAGACTTTGGGCGGCAAGTTAGATAAACGTCAAGGAGGTCTTGACTGTTTGGTGTTGCAACTGCTAAACAAGAGCTTAGCCCTAACTAAGCCAATGAACGGGGCTACAGGCTGAGCAACAGCACCGATTCTATAACATCCCAAAATTTTGGAGATAAATAATAATTATTAATTTTGGTATTTGAGGCAATTATTGAATATTTGGGGATATAAGAGAAAATATTAATTTATATTGTTTTGAGGAAATAGGAAAAATATCTAGGAAATTCGAGTACAAGTGTAATTAGTAATTTGGGGTGTAAGTGGGATTTCCATAATTTTTGAGGGCTTAAGTGTAATTTTGGGGATCAACTTTGGCGTCTCTTTGTAATTAATGGGAGGCATATAATAAATGAGGAAACGGCTAGTGCTGGTTGCACACATGGGGAGGAGCCCAGGCCGATGGTGTGGATTTGAGGCTGAGGGGGAGCAGACGCGTGAGAGGGACTTTGGTTGATTTTAATCAGCCTCCAGGCACCAATATGGCGTCGTTTTGCTGGAGGGTAATGAGGACACATGGTAGTCGCAAGTTGCACTACGTGGCGACCTTTGGACCACCCATTTGCCTTAGCTCGCAAGGTAGCTCCATTTTGTGTCTATTAAAGGCCATATTTGGCCATTTTGGTGTCAAAACAGAAGGAAAATTGAGGGAAAGAAAGAGGGGGTGCGAGCAGATTGGAAAGGAAGAAGAAAAAGGGAAAAAGTGAGAAAAATCAAGGAGTTTTTAGAGTTATTTGGTGTTTAAAATACCCAGGTAAGTGGGTAAAATTATTAAAAGTATTGTATGTTTAAATTATGGATTTTATACTTCTAAATTATGTATTTTGCGCAGTCAGATCTGATTATTATGAGCCGTAATCTTATTATCTTCCCATGAAATATTTTACTTCACAACGGGAATGCAAAAAGGATAAGAATCGACCATTTAAATGCCAGTTCCTAGCCCTCTCTTTATGTTCTTTGGTCCCTATACAAGTCTTCGTGGTTTCTCATATTTTATTCCCTCCCTTACTGTGACTCAGTTCCTTGTATTAATAATGTAAATCTACGTGGAAATCATTCTATGACTTGTGCTTTATTGATGAGTCTATTGTTGATGGAATAAGTCAAGTAAATGGTTCCTTGGTATTGTTGATTACATCCGTCACAGGGCTTTGTATCACTCCGCTTTCTTTGGGAATGATACTAAACCTGTAGGGCTAGGTTCTTAGAGAGGTAGCTATGGTCGTATTTATGGGGTTATGTTAAAAGTCTTAATGAGTGAAGTGTAATGTTCAGTAAAACATATAATGAGACAATTTCCTATGTTTGAGAAGAGACGAGAACAAGAGTGGTATATTGATGTCTATGTTGCTAAGTGCATGAAGAGTCATGGGGAAAGGTTATGAAATGTTAAGTCTAAAGTATGCAAGTTTAATGTTATCTATGTATGTCTAAGGGTATGACGTACAAAGCTACTAATTATCGACCGTGAGTCATGATAGTCGATGGCTGGATGTATGGGCACTAGTTATCAATTGTTACGATAAATGGTAGACGAGCCAAAAGAGCTAATACTACCAGATTTTCACCTTGACTTTGTGCATATCATAATGTTGTGTGATACATGGGGATTGGATTGCATTCATTGGGGGCACATGCTTTGTGTGTGTGGGGATGTGTGTGCATTGGCATGACCCGGCTAGTTTAAGAGCCAACTTGGGTATACTAGGTGAGTATATGCATTTAGAGCATTTTGCATGTGTGTGTTTTTATGTGGGCGTAGCATGGCTTGATGCTTGGTTTATGAGGGCCTTGACATTAAGTTTATGCTGTAGAAGCCATTGCATTTCTTATATGTTGCATTGCATGGTGAGCAAGAGGGGTTATGAGAGATGAGAGAAGCACGTAAGACCGTGAGGGGGTGACCAATGACAACTACATGTTATGACACCTAAGATAGTGGTAAGTGGACCCACGATAACTATATGACACGTAAGACCGTGGTGAGTGGACCCACGACAATTATATGTTATGATGATATGATATGTATGATGAAGGGATTATGTGAATGACAGGAAAAGACAAATGAGGAAATATTTTATGAATGACAGGAAAAAGGCGATATGTTATGAATGACAGGAAAAGCCATACGAGATGATAAAAGGCGTGTTGGGAATAATGATATTGTGGCCTATTGGACTGCTCGCAAGTTTGTATGTGGGACTTGGGCGCCAATGTGTGTATCTTATGTGGGCCCCAATGACCCTCTATGTGCAATTTACTTTATGATTGGGAGCTAACACACGTATTGTATATGGCATGTTGTGTTGTTGCATAGGCATGAATTGCATGGGGTGTAGGGAAAAGTCTGTCTTTAACCATGATTCCTTTTCTTCTTGAGCATGTTGAGTCTTGTGACTCACCCTGGCTTTCCATCATTCTAGATAAGGAAATCACTTGAGTTGGCAGGTACGTTCAGTGGGGTTTAGGTCCAAATCATTGAGCCATGGTAGCTTGTGTAGAGTTCTCCTGAAACCAGGGTCCTGGGTGTCGTTTTGGTTGGTCAGGTTAATGTTATTTTGTTTTTGAGGTTAATGTATGTTAGGTAGTCTCGGGACGTCTCATGTTATGTAAGGATGGTTGTAAAAAGGCATGCGATTAGAGAGCTATGGTTTCTAATGTGATGAAGGTTGTGTGTGTGTTTTGGGCTTACGTTATTGTTCTATATCATCTTATTAATGACACTCTCACAGATCCTTTATGCGCCCAGAGGCTTTGGGAGCCGAGTTGTTACAAACTTGATATGAACCTAGCCGGAGAATAGACAATCAAAAAGAGTAGCATGGGAAAAGAAGGGAAATGAAGCGGATGCTCGAACTTCCCTGTTTGAAATATGACACATACGTATCATTGACAATCGACTGAGATTGAATCCTCCGAGAAGCCTATAACTTGGGGGGTCATTCGAATCCCAATAGTCAAGGATAGTAAAACCCCGACGCCTGCATCAATACAAGTAAGTGTTGCGATTACCACCGAATTTACGACCACACAACTGAGGATTGTGCCACGCTGAAAAACTAGATAGAGCGGTTGGTTAGACAAGGGCACCTCGACTAGTATGTCTACAGAAGGAGAAGTAGGAGCAGAAAGCCACGAGGAGACCGAGGTCAAAGAAAGAGCCGCAGCCCACAAAGAATACTGAGAGTAGAGGAAGGCCAGGATGGTGGGACAACTCTTGTTAATCGGATAAGAAGAGTCATAGATTTCTTGAGGTTTCGCAAGAGGAGGGGCCTCCAGCTCAATAAGAAAGCAATCCCTCAGGGTGGTGATGACTGTCAACGGTACTGAGCAAAAGAGGATAGCCTAACACCCAGTAATCTACTTCAACGACAAGGACTTTGAAGGAATCAACTAAAACCTCAATGATCCCATGGTGATATCTATAGTGGCCGCTAACTACGTTATCAAAAAGGTACTTGTCGACCAGGGAAGTTTGGCCGGCCTACTATACCTGTTCGCATTGAAAAGGCTGGGAATCCTCAAAAAAGAGCTTAAGTCGTTCCGCGGGAGTTTGGTCGGCTTTTTCGGAGAACAAGTACAAGTCAAGGGGCATATTGAGCTACGGACCACGTTCGAGATAGCTCATCTCTTCTAGACCATCAACGTCAAATATCTAGTTGTCAACTACTAGACTCCCTATAATGCCCTAGTCGGACGCCCATCCCTTAATGTTCTAGGCGCAATTGTTTCCATGCCTTGTCTGGCAATGAAGTTTCCAATATTAGCTACTGAGGTTGGAGTTGTCCACTTCGACCAGAAAGAAGCTTGCCAATGCTACATCGATAGCCTAAGGGTCCAAACCCCTAACACAGGCACAAACAACCAGGCCCCCTGCCACAATGTCAATATGGCTGAGTTGGATCCTCGAAGTGAGCCCGACAATAATCGACCACATGTTACAGAAGAACTACACCGCATGAGCCTGGGGTCGCTATCGGGGTGGTCACCAAGATTGGCCCCACACTCCCTCCTGACTTGAAGAAACTACCGATCGCCACACTCTAGCAAAATGCCGATCTCTTCACCTGGGCACCTGCTGACATGCCTGGAATCAACCCCTCCTTCATATGCCACAAGCTGGCATTAAACCCAAGTGCCAAGCCAGTAGCCCAAAGAAATAGAAAGCTAGGAAGAGAACAAAAAAAAACAGTGGCTGAAGAGACGACAAAGCTCCTCGAAGTTGGGTTCATTAGGGAAGTGCCATATACAACATGGTTGTCAAACGTGGCTATGGTAAAAAAAGCCCTTAGGAAATTAGCGAATGTGCATCGATTTTATAGATCTAAACAAAGCATGCCCAAAGGATTCTTATCCTTTGCTAAACATCGATTAACTTGTTAACAGAATCTCGAGTTATAGATACCTCAGTTTCATGGACGCACACTCCAGGTACAATCAGATTTGGATGCATCTTAACAACGAAAAGAAAACTTCATCATGGAGAGCACAAACTTTTGCTACAGAGTTATGCCGTTTAGATTAAAAAATGCAGGGGAAACTTACCAATGGCTGATGAATAAGGTGTTCGCGGGACAGATAGGTCGATATATCAAGGTATATGTAGACGACATGGTGGCTAAGACATCAAAAAATGGAGACCACTACTCGGACCTGGCCGAGGTCTTTGGACAACTCTAGCGACACAACATAAGGCTTAACCTAGAGAAGTGCACATTCGGGGTACATGCCAAAATGTTCCTCGGCTTTTTGCTAACAAGTCGGGGCATCAAAGAAAATCTTGATAAATGTAAGGTTGTTCTTAACATGCATAACCCTTACAGAGTAAAAGAGGTTCAGCGGTTGATCGATTGAATTACGACCCTTTCCGGGTTCCTATCCAAGTCGGCTGATTGAGCTTTTCCATTTTTCCAATGTTTAAAGCAACTGACAGAGTTCCAATGGACAGAACAATTTGAAATTTCCTTCTAAGAACTAAAGCACTTCCTTGCAACCCCTCCCATCTTAACAAGGTTGAAGCCAGACGATGATCTTTTTTGCTATCTTTCCATGATCGAGAGTGCACTCATCTCTGTTCTAGTCAAAGAGGAAGGCAAAGTGGAATGCCCGATATACTTCGTCAGCTAAGTTCTATAAGGACGTGAAATTCTTTAGCAAAAGATAGAAAAATTGGCCCTCACACTGGTGATGATAGCCTGGAAACTCAGACCATACTTACAGAGCCACCAAATCATGGTCTAAACCGACCAACCAATCCAACAGGTGCTCTAGAAACCTGAGCTCTTAGGAAGGATGATCGCTTGGTCAGTAAAGCCTTTTGAATTAGTATATTGTATTAGCCTCGCAAACACATCAAATCCCAAGTACTGTCTGACTTTTGTATTGAATTATCTTCTTCTCACCAAAGTTTCAATAGTAATCCTTGGATTCTGTTTGTGAACGGAGCCTCCAATATCAAAGGAAGTAGGCGTTATCCTAGAAGGACCAGATAGGATGCTCATTAAACAATCCCTCCACTTCGGCTTCAAAGAAAGCAACAATTAGGTTGGGTATGAAGCCTTTATAATTGGGCTAAAATTGGCATCAGAAATGGAAGCCTCTCAGTTGACTGGGAGAAGCAACTCCCAGCTCGTGCCAAACCAAGTAAAGGGCGAATTCCAAACAAAGTATCCCCAGCTCCGCCGGTACCTTAGTAAAGTCAAAACCTTAACCAAAGCATTCGTCCTTCAACATCGAGTACATTCCCCGAGAGCAAAACTTGAGAGCTGACCTATTATTGAAGCTCGCCAGCACCAAAAAACCAAGGAATTACTTGTCTGTTATACAGGAAACCTTGGCATCACCTACCATTGACCTGACCAACGTACAAGCCATTGAGACAGGCCTTGGTTTCTGGGGATTCCCCATTATCTAGTTCCTAGAAAAAGAGGTGGTACTCGTTAATACCGAAGAAGCTAGGAAACTAAGAAGATCAATCAGCTTCTACGCTTTGGTTAGAAACCTGTTTTATAGAAGAAGCCTTGCGATGCAACTCTTGAAATGTGTGGATAGCGACCAATCCACCTACATCATGTCTAAGGTACATGAAAGAGTCTGTAGAAACCATATGGGAGAACGGTCCCTGGCAAGGAAGATTTTGAAGCTTGACTACTATTGGCTCACCATGAGAAGTGACTACCTAGAACACGTACGGAGGTGCGAAAAGTTTGCAAACACACACCACTCCCCATTAGAAGAGTTGCACAATCTAGGCACCGCATGGCTTTTCTACAAGTGGGGGATAGACCTATTCGGGCCTTTCCTAACTGCCCCCAAACAACTCAAATTCATCATTATGGCCATAGATTACTTCACTAAAAGTCATTTGCAGATATAGCATACCCAAAGTACTTATCTTAGACAATGGCACTCGATTCACCAACAAGAAACTTCGAGAATTTTGTATGGAGCTTGGCATCCATTAGATCTTCACCTTGATCGAGCACCCCCAAACGAATGGACAGGCTGAAACCGCTAACAAGGTTATCCTTATTGGGCTTAAGAAGTGACTCGATCAGGCTAAAGAAGCATGGGCAGAAGAGCTTCCAATGGTGTTATGGTCGTATCACACCATGACACAATCTTCAACAATGGAAACCCCCTTCAAGCTCACCTGTGGAGTAGAAGTCACGATCCAGTGGAAATCAGAGAGCCAAGCCCCAGAAAATAGCATTTTTAGGGGAGCACCAATGAAACCGAGCAAAGCGCCGACCTCGACCTTATCCAAGAGGTACGCAACATGGTGCATATCCGTGAATAAGCAACTAAGCAAAGAGCAGACTGGAAGTACAACACAAAGGTCATGCCCCGGAGCTTCCAAGAAGGGGACCTAGTCCTAATGAAGGTCAAAATAGCAAGACAAAGACTCAGAGAAGGAAAGATCGGAGCTAACTGGGAGGGTCCCTATTGAGTCACTAGTAACCTTGGCAATGGTGCATACCATTTAATCAAACTCTCAGGGTAACCCCTACCACAGGTATGGAACACAACTTGCCTGCGAAAATCCTATGCTAAGTTGTCGTCTCAAATTCATTTATGCGTTACTTATTGATTCGTCGAATTTGTTAAGTCTATATTATGGGAAGGATTTGTTATTTTACCAACACAGGATCAAACTTGATTTTGTCTTTACCTCATTTTAGTGTTCTTTACCTCATTACGCTACCATTGGCTTATCGAACTATACAACTCATTTCGGTAATCATCACTTCAGTAATTATGTCACCTTCAGCTTATTATATGTTGTCCGAATACACGCCAGCACACCACACGATATTGATAAAATTAGGAATTATGCTAATCTTTTCTTATTATATACGGTTGCTCTGAGGTTATCCCGATCTCCTAAGTCGTGCCCTGAATCAGATAGGCTTGGTTAGTCCACCCCCAAGCGCCCTGGTCAAACCAGGCGAGTGGACCTTGGGTCATCTAGGTCTCCTAAGCCATGCCCTGGATCAATCAAGCTCGGTCAATCCACCCCCAAGCGCCCAAGTCAATCCCGACAGGTGGACCTTGGGTTATCTCAGTCTCTTAAGCCAAGCCCTAAATCAGACAGTCTTGGTCAATTCACCCCCAAGCACCCGGGTCAATCTTGGCAAGTAGATCTCGAGTCATCCCAGTCTCCTAAGCCATGCCCTGAATTAGACAGTCTCAGTCAGTCCACCCCCAAGCGCCTGAGTCAATCCCAGTAAGTGGACATTAGATTATCCTGGTTTCCTAAGTCGTGCCTTGAATTAGACAAGCTTAGTCAGTCCACTCCCGAGCACTCGGGTCAATCCCGGCCTCGTCAAATCACCTCAAAGCAAGAACACTCATTAGACCTAAGTAAAAAGGGAGGAAATAGTATAAACAAAATACGTTGCACGTAATCAAATACATATACAAAATCAATCGCGCGTAACAAATATCCGAGAAAAAATTTCCTTTAAATTCATCAAAATTACATAAGACTTACACTGAACAAAGCAAAAAATCGAGAAAAGATTATTTATTACATTTCCTGACTCAGTCGTGGAAGAAAAACAAAAGGAAATGCACACAAAAAAATGAGCAAGCATTAAACAAGGCAAAAAAATCAAGGAAATATTGTTTATTACGCCAAAATCAAATTTATAGAAGAAATGCCGACCTACACTACAAATTTACAGCAAAAAGAAAGAGAAAAGAAAAGTCAGGGTCCAACAAGTCTGGGGGCAGGCTCGGCCATGGGCTCAACAATCACTCTAGAAGTGAACTCCATAAATCGGTTTCCCTCGACCCCCGGCACCTACGCCTGACCAGTTGGATTTTCCAAAAGCAAATCCACAATCTAACCAGCAACGACCTCTTTAAAGGTACCACAAGCCGAGATGTTGGCCTCAAGAAAGAGCACATGAGCTTGGGACAAGGCCTTTGCAAAACCCTAATTGGTCAGCGACCTCATCCTTCAAGCTCTCAACCTT
This sequence comes from Diospyros lotus, assembly GCF_014633365.1. Lineage (NCBI taxonomy): Eukaryota > Viridiplantae > Streptophyta > Magnoliopsida > Ericales > Ebenaceae > Diospyros > Diospyros lotus. Next base: position 21,776,153 of record NC_068344.1, read on the forward strand.
GACTTGCACTGTGACTACCTAAGTCTTCACCTAGGTAGCCTCGAGCTTCGCCTGGTCGGCATGGAGGACAGCGGTGGCAAGGTCGGTCGACAACTTTTTCACCTTTTCAACCCCTTCTAGAGCAGTGACTTTGGCAACCTAAGCTTCTCCTTTCAACACTGACAGTTCCTCCAAACTGCGCTCTTCCTGCTGTAATAGCTTCCCATAGCAATCCCTAGCCCAAAAAGCTAGATCCTCCATATCGGCAACCTGTTTCCGCAACATCCCCATCTTGGTGTCCATCTCCCCCCTTACCCACTCGATCGCCTCCTCGCGGGCTCCGCTGACCAGCTTCGACTGGGCTTGATACTCCAACTCTAGTGTCCAACAGGCATTGGCAAGGCAGAGGGACTACATCTTGGTCCAGCTGCATAGCCCCCCAACCCAGAAATCCAACTCCTTTTACTAGTTGGAAGGGAGGGAAAGATGCTCGTCAACAATGGCCATAGGACAGAACTCCTTACTCTAAAAACTCCTCTAGTCAGCCTCGGTGTCGTTGCAGCCCCAGAAGCTGGGCCTCTATAGAAGCTGCCCAGCACCCAACGACGGATGTACGACTAAGCTCGAAACCCTAAAAGGCCTAAACTCTTCTTCTGAGAAGGTCTTGACCACTTCTGCTACAATGGGGTCTCCTCGACGTCGACCTGCTCCTTGGCCTATCAGGAGACCATGTCTTTTGAAGAAGCAGGTTGAGAAGACAATGGGAAATCGGCACCAGATCCTTGGTCGGTTTAGGGGCCTTGGACTATCGAGCACCATTCTCCAAAGCAGGGGCCTTCTCGACGACCTTGCGTACCGATCCTGAGCTCAACTCAGCACCCCCCCTCTGGAGCGCATGCTGCCTGACCTGCTTGGCAGTCATCTTAGGGGTTATCTCGCCTACAACAAAATAAAATTAGTATAAGTAGTAGCAAAGGATAAATGGAAAAGAAGGGTAGGATAAAAATCAACCCATGTAGGCAGTCAGACCATTTGAGTCATCCTGTACTTCACAAAGGTCGAGCTCTCCAATACCGAGTAGTTCTCTAGGAGATCCACTGTCAGCTGGTCCTCCGAGCTTAAGTCTAGTATTCCACCTCTGTAATGGAACTCAACTCCATGCTCCAACACAAAGGAAATTTGACGATCGCGTTCTTATCTAGGAAAAAAGCAAACACGTCCTACTGAGAGGCCACTTTGAAGTAGTCGGCCTTGAAGTTCTTACCAGAACTGTCAAAGGCTTCAACAATTTCCTCCTTGGCAACCCACTCAAAGAGACCCAGCTACCCTTGCTGACTCCCCTAGATTGGAAGAAAGAAAAGAACACCCCTGTGCTCGCCTTGCATCCTAGGAATTTGGAAAGCATTTTGACGACCCGAACAAAAGCCCAACACCGAGCTTTAGAAGTCAGTAAAGGGAAGTCACAGCCAGAGATGTGTAAAGAACGTCTCGTACACAAAGACTAACCCCGAATCCCCAATCGAGGCCAAGTTCATGTAGACTCACTATTTCTCCCCACACATGCGGCATACGAATAGGTCTTCATCCTCGATAGCCGATAAAAGTACACATATCCTCAGATCGGTGACCCTTTTAGAAGAGTCGTATACCAAGACAATCTTAGCCATATCTTTGCTCACCCAACCATATTTGCCACAAAGCAGACTCGTAGACGAACCCACTTGATCAGCCCTAACTTCCTTGTCACCACTCATGTCATCGATAATAGCCCTCCCAACCATGTACTTAGTACCTACAATGTCCTCAAAGGACCAGGGCAAATAAAATTATCAGAAATCAGCATCCCACGCCTATTCCGAGCTACCCTTAAAACCCTTTATCTATACCTTATATTGCCCTTCTAAAACCCAACCAGCAAGACCCAACGACTAACCCCCTCGTAAGGACACCAGATCCCTCACTGGAAGCCCCCTTATGGCGATCGCGTGTTTACTCCCCTTCCCCAAATTCACTCCCCAAACTCACCATAACACTCGATAATCCAGCAGAAAATAATAAAAATAAGCAAAAGGGAGAAGAATCAAAGAATCAGCCTTGTATAGTTACTAGTGCAAACGAGAGAAATCTGTAAGAAAAGAGTGGAAGGGGAACTTAGACCAAGCCAAAGGAACATTAGTAGTCAAAGACAGGAAGAATGCAGAAGCTCTAGGAAAATCAAGGTTTATGAATCACACGCAAATGCAAAAGTAAGAAGCGAGAAAATGGCTTATATGTGTCTTTATATAGATATCGCTAAACAACTGCGATAATCCCTAATGATGAATCAACACCGCACGATGCATCCAACGGACAGAGATCAAGGGTCGCCAATCACCCATAAAGATTGTGCCATCTGTCACCACTGCTTGACATTCATTGAACGCCCTAGCGAGACAACTCTCTATCCACCCACGACGTCACATTTTTCAAAACGGACGCCTCAAGTGTTGAGATCTCGTGTACTGTTTGTTAGTACCTCGAGAATAACCCATGTCAAACTCAGTCCCATTGAGCTAAGCTCTAGCTAGCTCGATCCGAGGTCAAGGCAAACCAGTGTTATCACCACCTCGGCCGCGTTCCAAGCTTGAATACTCGCCCTTGCGAACATCCAACCTTGGGGGGCTGTGGATCGTACTAGTTATATTGGGCCTGGCTCAACGGTAAGCCCATAGCTCGGTATTGGGCCCAGTTCTTAGAGTCCATCCCTTCAACGTTAGCTCAGCAACATCCCTCATTGCATCAACATCAGCTTAGCAACATCCTCCATTCCATCGACGCCATGCCCAGATCACTCGCGCCCATGGCGAGTCTCAATTGTCTCGAAGTCCCTCAACTCCCAACTCACCTCTAACAACCTGGTAACACACAAATAGCTCTCCCCTTCAAACTTTTATATAAGCTAGTCAGGCGTCTGCCAATGTATGTTCACTTTTAATCTTACAAAAATCTTGTTATGTTGAACTTTTACTTACTCAAACATTAGAGTATTTGCATATGTCAGTCAACCCCCCACATACAAATCACCTTCACCGAGAATCATTTATCCAATCATCTCGCTTGGGTTTGAAGGAACAAAATCTCAATGAAGGACGTCACGGATAAATTTGAAGCAAGAAGTTGAAGTTCGTCATATGAAATTTATAACAGACGGGCAAAAGAGACATTGCAAATTCCTAATAAAAATCAATTAATCATGAGCCTGATCCCCTTTAAAAACTTAAGTAGTGATGCGATTGCACGTGAGCGACAGAATCACGACCTTACCGAAAGATCTCATGGCCATCACGCTTTGAGTTAACGTGTGGCGGCTTGATTTGACTAGTGCGGAAATGTGTGGCGGTTTGATTTGACTTGCCCGGCCGGGGTCGTTTAATCTCCTCTCTTGTGGTTTTCCTTCCAAGTTTTTGCCATCCAAATCCAATGTTTCTCATCGTACATCCCCTTCAAATATATTGACGCTTAAACATCTAAAAGATTATTAAATTTTGCAACGGAGTCTTTACCTTTTCATTATAAATCATTCATTCAACTCATTTCTCACAAATATGCCTTCTTTACTGTCATTCTGATCACATGTTAAAATTATTATTATTTTTTTTAAGTATTACATATTTATGTTTAATAAGCGTCAGTATATAATATTTCGTGTTTATTATATATGTTTGTGATAGGAGATGCACTAAAGGTTGATGAAATATTAGAGATAGAATGCAGTGACCCACCAAGATCTTATCCAAAGGTCGGAACTTGATTCCTATTGATGATTATATACATATACATATAAATTAAAGGGGGCCGTCAATCATCCAAATCGTGAAATTTTCTCCCCCCTTTTTTTATCGCTATGCATGCCAATTTCCATCGTCTGTCACTATGATAATAACAGTGTTGAAAATGGTATGAGAGCGCCGTGATTGGCGGTGACGACGTACAAAGTTAGAGAAACTAACAAAACGGCCAAAATGGTGGCGGCGGGGGAAGGTGGTGGCGCGCCGCCTCCGAATACCGTTCCAAAGAAGTCTCCCTCAGCGCTGCCGCCGGCGGATCCCGCGCCGTCTCTGTTTCCGCCCCCAGCGGTGCTGGTACCGCCGCCGCCGCCGCTGAACCCCGGGTATGATACACCCACGCTGTTGTCCCTGTTGGAGAAGAATAATAATATCAATGAGCAAAACAAAAATAAATAAATAAATAAATAACAGCATAATCGTAACATCACTGCAAATTAATGAATCCAAAACAAACAAAAACAATGGCTTTGTAATGTCAATTAATATGCAGACATGCACAAATGGGCCATTCTTAGTCACATTATGGAGGTGGTTGAGTAACGGCGATCTCAAATTATGGGTTTGCCTGTAGCTCTACTAATTAATTCTATCAACATTTTTAATTTTAAATATATTTTTTATTGTTATAATCCATGTGATCATGTGACTCCTAAATAAAGCAGGGAGAATCATATTTTTTTTTAACTTAAATTAAAAAGTAGAAAACTCAATTTTTTTTTTAATTTTCCAATTTTAATACTATGAATTGAAATATATAAAAAAACTGTCTTCTAAATATTCTAAAAGTGACTGTTATTGATTTTTGAAATATAAAATATTAAAGTTTATTTAATTGTAAAATTAGAGTTGAAAAAAAAAATTAAAAAATGTTGGTTACAACAACTCTAAGTGTTGCTGTCACGCCAAAATAAAATAAGACATTTCAGAAGAAGTGGTTAGAGTTTTCTATTATTAAAATAATTGAGACAAATAAATAAAATAAATGTATTCATATCAAACTTTAATTCCGGTACTTATGAGGGGTTGGCTTCTATTAAGCATTTATAATTTATATGGAGTCTCCCACCAAATTTATTTTTGACATTTTCTATAAGACATAGACAGCCTAAAAATACAAAAAATAAAATAAAAAAATTAAAACAAAGCCAAAGTCCAAGTGGAAGAGTGGGAAAGAAGTTGATAAGGAACTTATTCTATGAAAATGCGCACTTGAACACATCCACACCTATGCATCGCATATATATATATATATATATAGAGAGAGAGAGAGAGAGCATCATCATATTTAAATTAATAAAATAATATTAAGAATTATGACCGGCGACAATTTAGAATTTAAAGTTTAGAGTAAAAAATAAAATGTTAAAAATCTTTCTATAATCTGCTTTTTAATAAGAAGGCATCATATGACTGATAATACCACTATCAATCAGACTCCCAGCATTAGCATTACTCAAATTAATATCTTGCTAATTAGGTGTCGGTGTGGTAAAGAGTAAATTCTATCGGGAAGCATATTGCAGAGAGAATATTATGTATATATCAGACTAGTAGCTTTACCATCCACAGTTGATATTCTCACGCCAAACCCACCAATTAAATGTATCAACTTAATTAGTAGTGGCAACTGGCATGCCCCACTCTGTCTTTCCCTTGGGTTATTCGTTATTATAAGATTAAGTTTTGTAAGTGGAAGATTAAATGACGTTACATATAAACCTTAATTCAATTGGGATATTATACGAGAGGCTGAGGAAAAATAGGATCCCCTCTCAATTCAATTCTGTAATAAGATATAACATAAAGGAACCAATTAATTTTCCTTCCTTCCTCCCTTCCTTCTGATGCATGCATGGCTTAGGCAAAGTTTCCTCCAAGTTTTGGATTTCTTTAGGCAAACTTGGGACCTATAGAGATAATATTATGAAGTGGGACCTTAATATTAACAAAGTACTCGTTGGTTTCAGGTTAACGTCCTAATTATCTGCGGCAAGAAGGGCAAAAAATAAGTTCATTGGCCGACCGTTCTACGATGTCGGCGAATGAACTCGATTTCTTTTTCTTTTTTTTTTTGGTTATCAAAAGAGCAATTACGAAAGAGAACCTTGGGTGGCCGAAGACGCCGGCGTTGAAGGTGAGCTGGTCGATGATATACGCCGATTTGGGCTCCACACTCGACGCTTTCGCGTATTGAGCGCTCATCCCCGCCCCGGACGGCACGAAGAACGCCCCATTTACCATTATATCCCCGTCCGTCCTCCAATTCCACCCCGCCCAATCCGTCTCGTCCGTGTCCACTCGCTTCGTCACCTGCCCCAAATCAGTAATTTCACCACCTCCCCTTCAAAATCTTATTATTCAAACAAAAAAAAGAAAAAGTAAACTCACCTCCTTGGCGTTAGGATCCACCGGCGCCGTGTAGCGGTTGCCCTGGCTGTTGATGGTGGGGGTAGCGCTACCGCCGATGGCATACATCTGCCACTCCGTGAAGTCATTGTTGACCACGTGGATGTACCCGTGCCTGCAACGTGGCATCCGCTGCACCAGCTTCTCCCCGAAGTGGTTAAACGCTATGGTCACCTGCATGCCGGAATCCGCCAAGTACCGGTCGTCGTGACCTAGCAGCATCACTTCGTCGTGGTGCGAAAAGTAGCTGTTCGAGATCGTGATCGCCGTCGATCCCATGATGGCGTCAATCAGGCCGTCCGTGCAGTAAGAGAGCGAGCAGTGGTCGATCCAGATCGACCGGGAGCTGAAGATGGAGATGCCATCCCCGTCCGATCGGCCCCGCCACCCGACGTGGTCTGGACTCGACCGCACCAGAGTGTTCCCCGAGGGCACGCAGTGGCTCACGTGGATGTTGTGGATGATGACGTTGTTCACGTACTGGAGCGTGATGCAGCCGCCGCCGATGACGCGGACGTTGGCGCCGCGGCCGTCGATGGTCTTGAAGCTGCTGACGATGAGCTCGTGCCGGAGGTGGATGAGCATGTCGGAGGCGAACGTAATCCAGAGGGGCTCCGTTTGGATCACGGCGTGCCGGAGGGTGCCGGGTATCGGGTTGGCGGCGTCGTGGTCGGAGGGGTCGGTCACGACGTAGATTGGGCCTCCTTTGCCTCCAAAGGCCGCTTGGCCAAAGCCGATGCCGCAGTCGGCGAGGTGCTGGCGGTTGTTGGCCCAGTTCGGGTCGCACCGCCAGCAGTCGTCGATGGGATTGCCGGTGAGGCAAGAGAACTCGGGACTAGCCACGGCGGCGGCGGCGGCGGCCAACATTTGTCTTCTTGATATGGATACATTCAGCTGCCTGAGGCAGAGAAACAGAGCAGATATATGAAAAACATGGAAAATCAGGGTGACTCAACTTATAAAATCCTGTAATGATCATCAGTACCCATTATAAAACAGAGTGTCCCTGACCCAGATTGCAAAACCCCCAATGAGGAAGAAATCAAGGTTGTTTTTTGGAGAAAAATAGAGACCCGGATTAGGAAATGTTTAAATGAACAAAATCCAGGTGAAGGTTTTGCCAATTTTGATGCAAAAAATGGAACCCAGTTGAAGAATTTGAGTTTACCTTTGAACTTCTTGAACCACGGCCTCAGGATTGGGGTGTTGATGGGGGAGGGTGAGATTGAGGGTGGCCCTAATAAGAGGAGACAGAGAGGTGAAGAGACAACAGAACAAGAGAATGCGGGTCTTAGGGAGCATCCTTGGGGGAGGAACAAGGGCGGATGGTTGTTTAATTGCCTCTGTAAAAGAAGCTCAAGAGATATCTTCCTCCTCAATGTTCTCTTAAATCTGGTGGCTTATATAATAAAGCAAGGTTTTAGATACAATAATTCGTCTAATTATTAAATGGAAGAATGTTTTTGAATTTGGGATTGGGTTTTGGGATACTTTCGATTATTTCAACAAGAAGAAAATAAAGATTTGCGGCTGTGGTGTGGGACACCATGAAGGTTAGTGAAACAGAGGAAGAAGACGCACAGCAAGAGAGAGAGAGAGAGAGAGAGATTTCTCTCTACTTCTCCCTTGCAGGCTGCCTCAGTCACTCACATTCCTACCTTGCTGTTTAATCTAGGGAAAGCAGGCAAAACATGTTCGATCTAGAAAGGTTAGAGAGAGAGAGAGAGAGGAAAAGTTGCCTCTTCCTTTCTTCTTTAGAACTCAAACGTTTTTCTTGAACCTTTGGCTGCGGATGAAGATAGATTCTTTGCGGCAGGCAAGAAAGATTGTGTGTTCATCTTCTTATTCTGAGTTTGGGACACACACCTTTTCAGCTTTAATAGTTAATCAGAAAAACATGAAGTATTTTTCACAGCTCGATCTGTTCTGATCTTTTCTTCTTCTTTTTTTGTCTAAGTTATGCACAAAGAGGCAAATTCTTTTTGACCGTTAATGAAGTTGAGGCTTGAAAAGGCCAAGCTTTAATTTGCTCAATTGCGGTCAACTTTATTTCCAACTTGGTCAATGCATCTTTTGTGCTTGCATGCCTCCACGAGCAAGTGGTGTCATATGGAGTGTAAAGATTCTAGGCTGTAAAGGTTGTTTACAATTAACCTTCATATGTACAGTGATTACTCATGATTCATCAAGGCACATTCTCATAATTACAATTGTGAGTTTTTCTCTTTTTGTATATTTTAATTGTGATGTTAATACCGTCCAACATATATAATCCATTAAAATATATATAGATTCTTAGAGCCTTTAGTTTATAAAGGCTTGTGATTCTTTTCTTTCAGAATGTGCACTATGGCTTGAACCATGTTCATACCATCCGAGGCATTCACGCCTCCAGAGCATAACTTGGATGGCAAAGGACCTATTGCAGTATGTTAGTGTCATTCTAATATGTCATGTGTTTGAATTCTGATCTATCTGAAACACATCTTATAATAAATTTATTCTTATAAAATTAAAAATGATGTGGCATTACCTAAAATTACCAGAATACCCCTACGCGTTAATAGTCTTGTTCGCCACGTGGATTATCCGAGAGGCTAACACGTGGCAAATCAACAATCTTGTGCGGAATCGAAAGATCCGGGCCGGTCCTCATCAGGTATAAAAAGCTCTACAACTCTCACAGTTATGACTACTTGCATTTATTCTACTAATTTGAGCGTCGGAGTCCACCCCGGGGGACCCTAACCCTGCCACTCTGTTGTCTTGCAGGTTCTATCACCGAGGTTCGACATCGCCAAGTCCGAGGTCCGATTCCCGAGGTCTATTCGCAGAGGTGGCACGTGGTGGTCAGGTCCCAAAAACCATCATCATTTGGCGCCCACCATGGGGCCGACGTCCAGACTCGCCAGCCTCTTCTTTCCCTACCTCGCGCTTCAGACTTCAACTCCTCACCTCGGACCTCGGTCTTTCCACAGGTATCACACGACTTTCGCTCCTGGCCATAACTACCTACATGGCTCCCCGAAGAGATGTGACTCGAAGCCAGGCTAGGGCTAATCTAGAGGCCCCACCGCAAGGGTAGAATCCACCACCTCCGGCCAATCCAATGTCGGAGGATTCGACTCACCAGGCTGGAGAATCAAGTCCAACAGTTAACAGAGTTGTTGACTGGTTATTTACACCAGAATGAACAACATTGTCCGCACGTGCCCTCTTAGAGGGCGGAGCACCAGTCGCCTTCTCCTACTCGGAAGCCTCGTCAATCCCGCCAGTCAGGTCAGGAAATCCACCCCTCTAAGGCGGCAGGATCTACTTCTTCCCCCTCACGAGAAGGAGGGACTTTGCAGGAGAGGCGATTGTGTTTCCTAGATAGGCAAGTTCAGGAACTCAAAAAAGGAAAGGAAGAGCTGCCCCACCTTGGCTCTAACCAACCCTTAAGCAAGGGTATTATGTCGGAGGTCCCACTAGAAAGGTTTCGTATCCCATCCATCAAGCTCTATGACGGAAGCACGGACCCCTATGATCACGTAAAACTTTTCTCCTCTCACATACTGGTGCAGTTGGGGTCCGACGCGATGTGGTGCCCCGCATTTTCAGCTACTTTGGGAGGTCATGCCCGGACCTGGTACTCTTGTCTTCCCCATCGTTCCATCAACAGTTGGGAAGAGCTAAAGACCTGCTTCCTAGCCCATTACGCTCCCTTGAAGTGCCACCGGAAGTCTTCCATGGCTCTAGTGAACATCAAGCAAAACCAGGGTGAATCCCTAAGGGATTTCGTGGCTAGATTTAATGAAGAGGCATTGAGCATTGATGAGTTCGATCAGTAGATCGCAATGGTGGCTCTCCAGAATGGCTTGAGGGTGGGACCATTCGCTCAGTCCTTGGCCAAGACTCCACCTCGTACTTTCACAGAAGCCCTTACACGGGCTAATAAGTACATAAATGTGGAAGAGATGATGAAGGTGAAGCGAGCTGAACAACCAGACAAGAAAGAAAGAGAAAATGAGATGAAAAAGCCGATGGTGGAACAGAAGACGGACTATCGCCCCTCCTGAGCTCCTGATCGCCTGGGTTTTGGGGGTGCCCATGGCAACCTGGTGAGTTATACTCCCCTCAACGCCAGTCGAGCAGAAATTTTACTAGTATTAGAGGATAAAGATTATCTGCGGCGTCCTCCACCGCTAAGGTCTCCACCCAACACTCGAAGCAAAAGAAAGTATTGTCATTTCCACCGCGACCATGATCATGTTACAGAGAACTGCATCCAGTTAAAAGAAGAGATTCAGAAACTTATCAACCGGGGTTACCTCCGAGATTTCGTTGGCCAAGAAGGCGTGAGTTTGGGTAGAGTTGAGTCCAAGTCAAATAATAGAGAAGGTCTCCTACTCGGGATCGCTTCCGAGAGCGAAGTTGGACACCATCCCGGAGAGAAGGAAAACAGCCCGCTGGGGATGGATGAGCTCCGAGACCTGTCGTAAATTCGAAGAGCCACATTACTATGTACTATAACTGATGAGTCCACGCTAGGAGTTTCATGCCATGAGATCTTGTATTGCCATGGTTCGACGTGAGCCATCCTTGAGACGTGAATAAACTAACTCTGAATTGGAAGGACTGTACCGGGTGATAGAATCCTTAAGTCCGGGGGGCATATCGACTAGAAGACATGGGAAGCAAGTCCTTAAAGCATACCTGGAATGTCCAAAACTTAAGGAAGTTTTTTCAATGAGGAGGGGTATTCCTCGAACCTTTTTGTACTCTTTTTTTTAGACTAATGGCAAGACTTCGGATTCTCTTCATCTAATAGCAATCTCACGAAGGCCAACACTTCGCCAAAGAAAAATCCAAGGGTTACGAGCCCTAGGTCGTCTCCAAAGGTGGACTAATGGCCACGAAAAAACTCATCCAAGGGTCACGAGCCCTAGGCCGTCCCCAAATGTGGACTAATGGCCAAGGAAAAACTCTAGCCTAACACCCTCCTTCATGAGGGAGTGGCTAAAATCCAAGGGTCACGAGCCTTAGGTTGTCCACAAGCCGAAGATGGACTAATGGCTAAGGAAAAACTCTAGCCTAACACCTTCCTCCGTGAGGGAGTGGCTAAAATCCAAGGGTCATGAGCCCTAGGCCGTCCACAAGCCGAAGATGGACTAATGGCCAAGGAAAAACTCTAGCCCAACACCCTCTTTCGTGAGGGAGTGGCTAAAATCCAAGGGTCACGAGCCCTAGGCTGTCCACAAGCCGAAGATGGACTAATGGCCAAGAAAAAATTCTAGCCCAACACCCTCCTCCGCGAGGGAGTGGCTAAAATCCAAGGGTCACGAGCCCTAGGCCGTTCACAAGCTGAAGATGGACTAATGGCCAAGGAAAAATTCTAGTCCAACACCCTCTTCCGCGATGGAGTGGCTAAAATCTAAGGGTTACGAACCCTAAGGCCGTCCCCAAAGGTGGACTAATGGCCAAGAAAAAAATTCAGAGCCCAACACCCTCTTTCGCGTGGGAGTGGCGACAATCCAAGGGTCAATAGCCCTAGGCCGTCCCCAAGACAAAGAGGGACTAATGGCCGGAAGAAACTCAACACCCTCCTTCGCGTGGGAGTGGCGAAAATCCAAGGGTCAAGAGCCCTAGACTGTCCCCAAGACAAAGGCGAACTAGTGGCCGGAAGAAACTCAACACCCTCATTCGCGTGGGAGTGGCGACAATCCAAGGGTCAAGAGCCCTAGGCTGTCACCAAGACGAAGACGAACTAGTGGCCGGAAGGAAATCAACACCCTCACGGAAGTAGCTAAAATCCAATGTTCAAGAGCCCTGACTTGTTCTCGAATTAAAGGAATGTAGAAGGTTAGAGAAGGAAAACCACAGCTAGGCACAAACCAAATGGAGCTCAAATAGGCATGACCTACCTTGAAAAATCTCGAGCCACACCTGCGACAAAGAAAAGCCAAAGAAACAGGTTAGTCAAGTTAAGGCTTATTTTGTTATTATTAAAAAATATATATATACATATATATATATTTATATATATTAAAAAAAAAAGGGGCAAAAGCCCCAAGGGTCGGCCATGGCTGACCCAATGTGCGCCCATATATATATTTATATATATATCCCATTTATATATATATATATATGTAATAAAAAAAAAGCAGCAAGCAAACAGGAAGAGGGCTCCTAGAGGGAGATCGGCCATGGCCGATTCGGCCAAGGCCGAACTCCCCGGCCCTGGCCGACCTCGGCCAGGCCGAGCCAAGTACTCGGCCATGGCCGAGGAGCTCGGCCTCGCCAAGATCTGGCGAGGCCGACCTCTGGCTCGGCCATGGCCGAGCCAGGGTCGACCTCGACCAGGCAAGCCTTTGCCTGGCCGAGGAAGAAGATGAATTAAAAAAAAAAAAAAAAAGGACAAAAAACAAGCAACAAATAAGGAGCAAAATAATATAAATAAAAAAAGCAATGGAAGAAATAAAAATAAAAAAAAAGAGAGGAAGAAACTAACCTCAAGAGTTTGGGGCTTAGTTGTCTCATACTTAAAAATACTCCTGCATATCTCGAGAAAAATTTACAGTTAAATAGCCTCAAAAATTAAGTTACTCCTCGACCCAGCGTGATTCTCAGCTTAGCTCAAGGAGTGAGGGGCAAGTGATGTGGCATTACCTAAAATTACCAGAATACCCCTACACGCTAATAGTCTTGCTCGCCACGTGGATTACCCGAGAGGCTGACACGTGGCAAATCAACAATCTTGTGCGAAATCCGAAAGATCCGGGCCGTTCTCATCAGGTATAAAAAGCTCTACAGCTCTCACAGTTATGACTACTTGCATTTATTCTACTAATTTGAGCGTCGGAGTCCACCCCGGGGGACCCTAGCCCCGCCACTCCTTTGTCTTGCAGGTCCTATCACCGAGGTCCTACTTCGCCAAGTCCAAGGTCCGATTCTCGAGGTCCATTCGCAAGAGTGACACGTGATGATCGGTCCCAAAAACCACCATCAAAAAATATGAACACAAAAGAACCAGACAAGGGTGATAATTCCAAATGAGGCAGACATTCAGCACACATGATGTTAGATACCTCAAAAAATTCAATAAAGTTTGTAGAAAATCTAATCATACTTTGGAAGGAAGGAAGGATATATATATAGAGAGAGAGAGAGAGCGCTCCAAAAACTCAATAAAGTTTGTAGAAAATCCAATCATACTTTGGAAAGGAGAGAGAGAGAGAGAAGACCCAATAATCTCATTGGGACAATTGCCAATAAATAAGTAATTTTTCTTAATCCAATAATTAAAAATTTGAGTGACAAAATAATCAGGCTATTTAGAGTTGTGTGGATTCTAATTAAGGATATATAATTTTATATGTTCAATTAAAAACTAGCTAGTAATTTAAACGGTTGTGACTATATATATATGTATGTATGTATGTATGTGTAGTAGTCAAATTAAGTGGAGGATGTTGGCACGTTAATTTGCTTTTAAATCTGTAGTCAGTGAGCAAATAGATATAGGTACTGTTTTGATTAACTTTTCTTAATTTGTGAATATACGTACGTAGTTGTCATGTACCAGTACCTCTCTAAATTTAAATTGAATTAATAGGAGATAAACAACTTAATCCCACTTTAAATAAAGATAAAATAAATTAAGACTATCTCTCATGATCTCATTATCAAGTAGATGTCTATACTTGTGCACTGGCCTTTAACTAAGTTTCGAATAATCAGACCATAATGGAATTGAATTATATATTGAGATTGAGTGTTTATAACTGCATCGTCTTGGCCCAATCTCGACTCTTGGCCCACAGCTCAATCTCGGCCCTTGGCTCGATTTGAATCTTGCGCCAGTTTGCAGCAACATCATTACAACCATATGCTGGGTACTTGTCCGTCCACTCAAGATCTCATCCTCATTAATGGCAGATTCTGTCTATATTAATGAGGATTCCATTGACACTATGTTATCGCCTGAGAGTCTTTATTGGCGTTGAATACCTAGTCTCATCACCCTACAAACACATGACACATGCATACAAGAGAATATATTCTCTTTCTATATGAACAAACTTTCTTTAGAGTCAATGTATGTTCTATTTCTAGTCTACCCATAATCTATCATTTGGTTCCTTTGCTCACTCGAGCGTCAGAGTATATGCAAGTGCCAACCTCCCCCCGATGGATCAAATGTCGAAGCTCATTGCTCGTCATTGCAAGCCCGCCTCTGATCACCCTTTTTGGTCGAGGAAGGAACAATAACTTAGTTGGTAAGAAAGGATTTTAATTTTAATTAATTCATTGCTGACGGGGCTTGGGTATAATATATTCGGTTGGCTATTTGGACGGGACTCTCTCATGTCACAAATTAACCATCACTCTCAAATTAAATGGCCACAACATTAATACAAATTCTACCAACCCCTTCTGGCACTGGACTAGACAAACTTTCCCTTCATACCAACCAAAATATTTTATTTATATATTTGTACGTATCCCTTTTCTTTTATTTTTCTATTAAAAAATAGTTTAACTTCATCGCAACTCAAACTTAAACTCGTAATCTTCTTCTAATCACAAACGGAATAACCTAATTAATTATAAGTTGTTTCTGTGTTTGTGTGTGTGTGTGTATTATCAAGATCCATGCTCTCTCAAATAAAGGGCTTTTGAGAGGTAAAAGCAGCCATGCACGTTGTGCTACATCCATGCACATATGCAACGTTGTTTTTTTATGGCTTTTTGGTCAGCAAAAGCCTCTGTCCCTCCCCCTTAGTCTCTCTCTCCAACGTTGATTTTGATGGCTTTCTGGTCAGCAAGAGCCACTGGTCTCCCTCATTCGTATACTAATTAAATGAAAAGTCAAATTGTTCCTCCTCCTTCGTCTCTCTCTCTCCCTCTCTCAGGTCTCTTTTTTCTCCATTGATCGATTGGGAAATTGAAAAGCTAGAAGAAAGATTGGTTGGGAAATTGAAAAGCTAGAAGAAAGAAAAGAAAAGAGAGGAAACTATGCATGGGATCCATGTAATTAAGCTGGGCATTTGATCAGCTAGAATGCTTCTTTCAGCTTTAATTTTGAGGGCCAATCTCACCTTTAGTACTGTCGATCAGTTAGTAGAGCTGCTGCGGCTTATATAATTGGCCAAAGGGATTACTCTCTTTTCCAAAAAGGGAAAACTGTGCAATCACATTAATTTGTGCATATATATATGGCGTTGAGGATTAAGTTAAAACAAATAATATATGTCTTGTGTGAGGCACAACAAAATTTTGATCATGATATAGGATTATTAAGTCAGTGACGTGAATGAGGGAGATAAAGACTACTTTAATATTTTTGAGGGAGTGAAGGCAAAGTGTCTAGAACGAGATTAAAATAATAACACAGTTGTAATCATCTCACAACACAATAATCCTATATCACAATCACACAAATGGTTAAAATATAATAATTTTGAGCATAATTTTTGAATTAAGATTTTACTGGAGATATAGCTGATATGATTAATTACGTTAAAATATTATCCAATAACGTACGTCAAGACAACATCTACTGAAATAGCTAGCTTGGCCTTGAGTTTGAAAATACAATGATTTATTTGGTATTTATAGAGTAGTGATCAATTTGGTTCTCTTGGGGTTAATGTATGGTGACCAATTCGACTCACTCTTAATAGAATTAAAACATTATTAGACCACATCTGCCCTAGTGGCTAGTGTAGCTGTAGATTTGAAAGTACAATGATTTATTTATCTCTTTTTAAAGTATATAATGACCAATTTAATCTTTAAATTAAGGAACAATGTCTAATTTAACACTTAATTAATCCAATTATTTTTCACTATTAATAATTATATATTTGATAATTAATTAGGTGGTTTGTAAAATGATCTAAAGTTTAAAGTGGTTTTCCATTTAATTCTTGTCCACTTTATTCTAAGAGTTTTAAATTCACTTACACTTTATATAACCGGGCGGGTTATGACTTAGGATTGAGTTATGATGTAGGTTCTTACAATCGCATTTTGTTTGGTTAGTGTTGTTGTCAAATTACAACAATTAAATTTGTTTGTCTTAGAAACATCCAAAGTAGAGTCTCCCGAGGAAACAGTAAGGTTTGGGTTGCCACTTGGAGGATGAACAGATGTCGGGGAGTGCCGAGGCTTTAGGGGTCCCTGGATGGACAATCAAATTCTTTGAGAAAGACGCCCCAAGAAGGTCTTCAAGAGGCTATGCTCAAGGATGTCCTAAAGAGTCTTTGGGGTACTGGCTTGGGATGGATCAGGAAAGTCTTTGGGGACATGACACTGGCAAGGTCTACAACACAAAAACAATTAGAGGGAACACGAGGTTCTTTCCCACGCGGGCCCTCAAATGCTTAAGTCAAACATTGATGTCTAGAAATGAAATATAGATGTATGCAAATGTATGTATACGTGGTGTATCCAATATGGGTCTTCGAGGGAATAGGCTCTCGATGGGTTGTGTATGGTCTAGAGTTTAAGTCTTCAAGATTATTATCTCAGAGAGAGAGAGATAGAGAGTGAGCGATGAATGCTTTCAAAAAGATCTGTTTGTCGTGGAATAGACAGGTATTTATAAACATTTGATGGTGTGGTCCATAACAAGTGGTATAAGAGTCTCTTGACTCTTCGGGGAAGATGCATCGGTTGAGTCTGGAGGGCCTAGAGGTATCCAAAGGCCAAAGTGCCCCGATAAGTATCCTCAGGGTGGGTCCAAAGACTCTTTAGAGCCACCGGGTGACTTAGGCCTAGGAGACTCTGGGTGAGTCTTCGGGCCATGCAATGCTGAAGCTTGACCATCACGAAGACTCTCTAGAGGCTTCGAGAGACTTTTGTCCTGTGAGACTCTTTGGGGTCATCTGGACTTATCAGGTCACTTTTATGATTTTTAAGGGTTTTGGGATTTTCCTAGGGAACACCACAACAATAGCTCCTTACTCTTTCCTTTGGCTGCAAGGCAAAGGAAAAAGTAAAACGTAGGTGCCCAATACCCAAAAGTTAGGATACGAGCTGACTCAAATCGATGCTATATATATACAATGAAGGCTTTAGAGATGATACCTGATTACCAAGAGTTACCTATGCATAGGGGCACTTAGTTGTCTTGTTTGCGCCTTAGGTATATGCATGTCTCGTGGCTGGTGGGCAGTATCACTACCATTATCGCAACAAGGGGGATGGATTTACCTCATCCTCTAAGATTACCTTTAACTTGAAAATATTGTCGGGGTTTAACGGTTGTCGTCGCTATTCCCAGTCTTATTCATCGTTGCGAAGCTTGAGAATTTATACCTCCAGTGCTTGTCCTCGATGAATGCGAGAAGAAGGACACTAAAACCCTTGAAGTTTCCTTAAGAAAGGTCTTGACGCCAGATGGGTGTTGTAATATCCACCAGGCACCCTATCACAATATAGGAGAAGGGTACTACCTCGCTGGCGGTCACATGCAGGATTGATAGATGTTGTCCCTTCTATTAGCATTTGCACGCATATGAATATATACCAGGAAAGTTCGGCTCCCCAGTGTAATTGTTTCGAGGATGCCGGTGTGTTTAACTTGAAGCAAGGTGATGATATGATGTCATGTCATGAGATGGTTTGTTGAAAGCCTTAAGGCTAGCAGGGGATATCACTATCCCTTCCACGCTAGAGGAAGATTGGTCATGTTTCACCTTCCCAGGTAACCTTGAATTGACAATTATCACTGAGGGTTTGATGGTTGTTGCCATGTGCCCCGGTTTATTCATCACTAAGAAGCTTGGGAATTTATATGTCTAGTGCTTGTCCTCGCGGAAAATAGGACTAAGGACATCGAAACCCTTAAAGTTTCCTTAAGAAAGGTCTTGACCCCAAATAGGTGTGATTGTGATCGTTGCGCCTCCCAACGTGTTATGTGGGGATAAAATCCTCCCCGTTACCCATAATATGGTCATTATATGTTAATATGATTGTAACGTCATACCCAATTGTCCAGGGTCATGTTTGCACATCCGAGTTATTGGTTTTTTTCCCTTCCACCCGGTATGTGTTTTCTTGGGAATGTAGCTTGCGTTGCTCCTTAAAGCATTCCTTGCAAAACAAGGTAGTTACATAAGATAGATATATTGTTAGCGGATGCATGCACTCCTGGGCTAGTATATATAGGACATATTGGGAGGTTTTTGGAGTGGTTCAGCTCATTTGGCTTACATCCACAGGAATATAAGAGGTGTTTATGCACTTTAAAGGGGGAATTACAAATATGACGCGATACAATTTACACAGTAAAATATCTCCTCAGGTGCATCGCATTCCAGGTCTTGCCAAGTGTTTCCCCTTGAAACATTTGAAGGATACAAGTGTTAGGGCCCGACTGTAGCAGTTTATCTCAAACACGAGCGTTGTAGTAATTTGCTACTTTTCGGTGGTAGGCTGCCAACTGAATGCCAACTTGATCTCTAAACTCATTAATCAAACGACGTCAAATTGTTGTTTCCAGAATACAACCATTAAATTTGTTTGTCTTGAAAACAACTAAAGTAGAGTCCCTTGAGGAAATAGTAAGGTCTAGGCTACCAATCGGAGGATGAATAGAGGCTACGAATGCCGAGGCTTCAGGGGTCCTCAAATGGACCATTGGAATCTCCTGGGAAGACATCCTAGGAGGGTCTTCCAGAGGATATGCTTAGGGACATCGTGGAGAGTCTTCAGGGGATTGGCTCTGAATGGATTGGGAAAGTCTTCAGGGACATGGCATTGGCAGGGTCTACAACATAGAGACAGTTAGAAGGCACACGGGAATATTTCCCACGTGTGTCTTCTGATGCCTAAGTCAGACGCTGATGTTTGGAAATGGAATGTAGATGTATAGAGATGTATGTAGGCTCTTGATGGGTTGTGTATGGTCCAAAGTCTAAGTCTTCGGGATTATTATCTCAGAAAGAGAGAGAGTAAGCAGTGAAAGATCCCAAAAAGATCCGCTTGTCATGGTATTTATAGACATTTGATGGTGGGGTCCACAACACGTGGTATAAGAGTTTCCCAACTCTTCGAGGAAATGCACTAGATGAGGCTGGAGGGCTTAGAGGTATCCTTAGGGTGACAGTGCCTCGATAAATATCATTCGGATAGGTCCAAAGATTTTTCAGAGCCACCGGGTGACTTGGGCCAAGAGACTTTGGGTGACTTTCTAGAGGCTCTGGGAGACTCTCGTCCCAAGAGACTCTCCGAGGTCATCTGGACTTATTAAGATACTTTTATGATTTTTTGAGATTTGGGGATTTTCCTAGGGCATTCCACAATAATTAGGTAAATAGTTTAATTTGCAATCACAATTAGATATGCCTTTTTTTTTTTTTTGCTACATAGAAATGGGTAAATTTAATGTCAAGAAATTTACAATGGTATGATTATTGACCCTAAGAATGTAATGGATGAATGATTTTCTATACAGATAACTCAACCAACCACTAGAAGATTATCCAAAATGTTAAAATTGTGACTCGAAATTCAAATTTGGGATTTTAAATTTAACTGTAATTAGAATGTCAAATTTGACTGTACTTGAGACATATCTACAATTGAAGATTTATTTTCTTTGTGAATCATCTTCTAATCTTCTAATTATAATATGAATTTATTTAAATCATTTTTTGTATACCTCTATAGATGAGTACTAGATCTATAAATAGGTACTCAACATTCTGAAATTATTGCATCTATATCACTATTGTAGTACCAATATCATTATAATAATATTTTGTTCTTTCTGTTCATGATTTTTCCTAATTTGGATTTTTTACGTTAAATTTTATATTTATTTATGATTTGTTTTTGATTTAAAATCATAACAAGAAAAATTAAACAAATTCTATTTTCATAGTAACAGCACATTAACCTCTTTACCTCTTAAGCCTAAAAGATAAATACAAAAACTACATAAAATCTTAAAAAACAAAAAAAATTCAAAACTCATAAAACTTAAACTGTATACTCGCCTACAATTTTCACATGCCACTATATATGCTGCGACCCCAATGGTGTCCATCCTTGTTTTTCATATAGCTAGTGTTAAAAGGGTTGAAGAGATTGAATTGTCCACTTCCCTACAGAGCATTCAATCAAGAAATTAGTTTAGTTGTAAGTTTGGTGTAGTGGAAGTTAAATTACATTATATTCAACCAGCTATGATTATTTATTGTGAAATATTATATGTTGGGTAGCAACATGCAATCCATTACCTTATAGACTAATTAGCTTTTAATTAATAGCCTTACATGAAGCTATATGAGTATATTTGTATTTAATTTAGGCTAATAGAGGTAGGCAAGCCCATTTGGCTCAACTCTTTGGGATTCCTTTCTTTTTTTAAGTTTTTTTCCTTGTCCCTATATAATTATTGCAATGTTATTAATGATTATAATAGCACTAATCGAATAATAATTCACAACCACTACGTACGCACCCTCACAAAATCATGATTTTCAGTGTAGATGAAGCAAAGATTATTGAGAAATATTGAACTAGTAATTAAGTAGGGTTGTCCAGGGACCATGCGTTCTGAATTTTGAAATAGGATGAAAATGGAAATCAATCTAAATGTAATCCTCGAATTGAGTTTGATTAGAGTGGGTACTATTTCAAACCCTATTTGAATAATTGGATGGGCATCATTGGTCAGACTTGTCTTAAATGGTCTCTAGTTGCTGGGGTTTGGATGTCCTGATCTGACGTTGGTTTGCTTTCTGCTTCTCAGGTCAAGTGGGGTGGTGGATGTGGGGCTTTTGTCTTGATCTCTCTCTCTCTCTCTCTGCTGGGGTTGGTTATCTGGAACGGAGAGAAGAACTGAGCATGGAGTCTTGTCTCTATTCCTTTCCACTGCTGTTAACTCGTCCTCGTCTTGAAGAAGCTGTTTCTCAGAAGTGAAAGTTCAGAGTGTTGATTGTTGTATGTTGTTCCCCATGTTGTAATTAAGGGTGCAAATGAGTCAAGCTGAGCTGAGCTTCACTCAACTTAACTCGACAAATTTTATCGCATGCTCAAATTCAAGTTGAGTCTCAAAACTTAGCTCAAACTCAGGCTCGATTAGCATAGCCCAAGCTCGAGCCCAGCCCAGGCTTGGCTCGTCAATTTGATTGATGAGTTGAGCTCAGTCTTGAGTGACCCCAACCCGAGCTTGGGCTCGTGCTCCACCTCAGGCTAAACTTTATTAAAATTTTATTTAAAAAAAATCTAATAAATTGATATACAATAAAAACAATATCAATTTGATAATCAACAAATATACCTAAATAAACTCAACTTGATAATCAACAAATATAACATCGACATGATAAATAAGTAATAATAATTTCATAAATTACAATAAGCATAATATCATTTACTATACAAAAAGATAATCAAATTACTTATTTAGTTATTTTCAAAATACAAACATAATCAAAATTACTACACAACAAAGTTATTTAACTAATGTATCACTTAGTCAATTAACTATTTAGTTATTCAATTAATGTTATTTCCTCATATATTCAAGTAAAAACAAGTATATAATCGATTAATCACTTAAATGTTTAGATCTTACGTGATTAAAAAAAAAATCAATAGAGTACAATATTTATTAATTGTTACTTAACTAAACATTTCCTTACTCGATTAAAATGATAATTATTCTATTAAACTCATACATTAGTTGATTAATTTTTAAGTCACAACAAATCTTTTTATCAACACATTCTTATTATGATATTATTATAATAAAGTAAAGTTTGATAATTTTATGTTAAATATATTTTTATAAAATTATAAATAATTTTATTAATATATTTCTAAACAAGCCTATTTACGAGCCAACTCGCAAGCCTTTACTTGAGCCAGCTCACGAGCCTATAAGCGAGTTAGCTGACAAATCTCTATTTGAGATAGCTCACGAGCCTATAATCGAGCTATTTCATGAGTCTTTATTTGATCCAACTCACAAGTTAACGACTCAAACTTTACTAAACTCAAACTTAGCTCGTTTACAAATCGAGTTTCAAAGTTAGGGTCAAATTCGTCTCGTTTACCTTAACGAACGAACTCAAACGATTTTTTTTCTAGTCGAGCCCAAAATGGCTTGGCTCATTTGCACCCCTAGTTGTAATCCCTATGATATCTCTCTTAGCTTTTGTAAGGTTCATCTGAGCTTGGGCGGCCTCCTCTGCCTTATTCTTTCCTCGGTTTGAATGAGATATCCAGTTAACAAATATGTAAATGTGTATACATATTTTTTCTGTAAATGAAAATGAATTAACAAGAAAAAGGAGCACAAACATTTACAAAAGACAATAGGGGTTGTAATATCCTAATATTTTGAGAATAATGATAATTAATTTTTATTGTATTTAATATATTTTTGTCATCCATTAGAGATTATAATTGAGAAAACTAATGGGCTAAGTTGAAAAAAAGAAAGGTTAAATAAATGGGCTTAGAATTAGTAGGCAAAGGAAGTGGGCTTAAAATTAATGAACTAAATGAAAGAATAATCTATTCAAAAGAAGATTTAATGAGAAATAATTAAGGTGACAAAATAATTAAAGATAATGGATGAAATAATTGAGAAATGTGGGAGACAAAGTAAGGTGTGACAAAATAATTAAAGATAGTGGGTGAAATAATTGAGAAATATGGGAGACAAAGTAGGGTGTAGATAAATAATTAAATATTATGGGTGAGATTTAGTGGGAAATAATTAAGAAAGGTGACAAAATAATTAAAGATAATGGGTGAAATAATTAAGAAATGTGAGAGACAAAGTAGGGTGTAGACAAATAATTAAAGATTATGTGTGAGATTTAGTGAAAAATAATTAAAAAATGTGACAAAATAATTAAAGATAATGGGTGAAATAATTGAGAAATGTGGGAGACAAAGTAGGGTGTGGACAAATAATCAAAGATAATGAGTAAAATAATTAAGAAATGTGGGAGACAAAGTAGGGTGTTGACAACTAATTAAAGATTATGAGTGAGATTTAGTAAAAAATAATTAAAAAAGATGACAAAATAATTAAAGATAGTGGGTCACCATAATTATGCTAACCTTAATTCAACCTCCTATAAATAGAGGAAACTTGAAAAGTTTGAGCACTTAAATTAGAAGAAGAAATGTTAAAAGAAATATTTGAGAGTGAGAGAGATTTGAAAAAGAGAAAGAAAAAAAAAAGAAAAAAATATATAAAGAGAGAGAAAAATATCAAAAAATTTCTACAAAAATTCTATAGGCTGGGTTTAGTAGTTCGTGTGAAAATTTGTGATAAAAGGCATTGTTGGATACGCAAATCGCGGCTTTATCGCAGTATAGAAGAATACCGAATTGCTTCGCAGGAATGTGAGTTTTCTTTGAAAATTTCTTCAAAAATTTAAAAAATATGAGAATGACATTTTAGAATTTTTGGTGATGAAATTGGAAGAGAAATGCATGATTGGTATTTATTATGAATTTTCTTTGAGGTAATAGATGCTTGAAAATCAAAGAGAAAGTGAGAATAAATAGAACATGAATTCTGAAAATTATGAGAAAATTTCTGGGGCTTAGGAATATTATTTTAAGAATTATTGTGAAAAGAAATTGAGAAAATTTTATGAGGAAGTATTTATTTCATAATCTTGAGGAAATAATAGGAGGAAATGGGAGAAATTAGAAAAATTAGAGAAAATTAGAAATATAATTTTCTTAAGTAATTATGATACCCAGGGTACATCAAGGTTCATAATTGAGTATGACTAGAAGTTTAACGCGAATTTGAGACAAAATTATGCTAAGGGCAAAATTATCTTTTTGCAAGATAAGTGGTACTTCCCAACTATATTTAGTTTTATGAAAAGACTTGATTTGTAAGTGATTTTCTCAAAACCCAATTTTATGTAAATGGTTTTATCATGTTACCATGTCTTGATGTGAATATGTTCATATAGATTGCATTTACATATATTGATGATGAGATATGCATATGAACACGATGTATTATTGATCATACATCGCATAAGGGTTTGAGAGTACGGGCCAAGACCGCTGCTCTACCAAGGGTGCACCCATACACCTCGACCTAGTAAGGAGGCTGTGAAAATGGGGAGTAGCAATAAGGTACGGTCGGCTCAAACTAAAAGAAAATGGAAAAGAACATTTTGCATTTTACATTTATGCACGAAATATGTTTATTGTTTCCTTACTTAGATGATTCATCATCTAACTTGGGCTTTGCCCCTAGAATATTCAAACGTTCTAGATGGAGATTGTAGCAGAAACGAGAATGAATGATGCATGAAATGGCACTTAACAAAGTGCATGATGAATTGTATGATGAGTTGAATGTATGTTATGTGGCCCATGAGTTTAAGTTCTACTACTTTGAATTCTGAACATTTTGAGGAATGATGATATATAGTCTCATTTATAGTTAATGATGATGTATAACCTTAATCAGGGTTAATGAGAATGTAAGAACTGATTTATGATTAATATTAAGATGTTAGGTTCGATTCTAGCTTCCGCATTTAACGTTTATGATGATTCTCTTTCGAGAAAATGTATGAAAATTTTGGGATGGATAAGAGTAATGATATGATTTAGTTTTAGTAGTATTGAAAAAAATTATTGTCCCAAGTTATAACGCTCCCAAGAAATCAAGGCATTACAGTGGCAAACTCGACAAGACACAACAAAACAGACCTATAAACATACTAGAAAAGGAAAAGCCCTTAACTGCCTCAAATCAACGAAATGGAGAGAAGCAAAGCAGAAAAAATAGGAAAAGCATGAGAGCCCAACCACAAGCAACCCAACACATTGAAAGGAATAAGGACCATAGGAAGATCCTTTAAGAACCACCAACCAAGGAAGGAGCTAGAGAGGAAAATGAAGGCTGGCCCAGAATTGCTTCCTGAGCACACCAAGGAGAAACTATGGGAAAGGAGGAACCGACCAAGGACAAAGGAGCCCATCCAACTAGACTAACATCAAACCCCAGAAAATATGATACAAGATAAAACTGATCCAAATGAGCAACAACCCATCCATAAACCCTGTAAAAGAGCCACACTCACAAACAAGAGGATTAGTAGTACCTAAAAAAAAAGAAAGAAAAAAAATAGTTAGTTTAAAAATAAAGACAGAAGTCGCCAAAAATGGGCAAAGGCCAATCCTTGCAATGAGTGGGGGACGCGCATAGAGGCTAAATGAGTCCAAACAGAGGTTTGGATTTGATAGGCAAGTTGAGCGGGGGGACGCTTATTATCACGAAAACATCAATTATTAAGCTCTTACCATAGGAAATAAACAGACGCTTGCAAGGTAAGATGAGCAGCCATAGACTAAAGCGATTTTCCACAACACCTATGGGCGGCCCAAAAAATTCCCCTTGACCAAAACCTCCAATGCCATATTAATTTAACTTGCCGCCTTAGTTGGGATACAACCTGCTAAGAGAAGGAGCAAGCAAAGAACAAATGGTTGTGGCACTTAGCTGCGCTCCTACACAAGTAGAATATATTAGGAAATGGTAAGTAAAGATTGATCCATCAAGGGTGGAGAAATGCTCGCGAATAGCCAAGCAAAGGATAAATACATACGAGGACTCCCGAGCTATGCCAAACAAGGTGAAACCACATAATTCTACTACAGCTAGTCTACAAAGCCCTTATAACTGATTGCATAGAAAAAATACCACTAAAGGCAGGGAGCCACCTTAGGAGATCAGGAGAATTGATCCGAGGCTGGCTCAATATAGATGAGAGGATGCACTAGAGAGCTTAGGAAAATGTCTCAAATAGGTAAACTCCAAGCACTGTCCACATTAATATTAGACACCCTAGCAGTAGAAGGGATGTAAAGCTGGTGGGGGAGTTGGAGCGAAAAGTACTCCACCATCACCCCTAGGGGATGCTACTGATCATATCATAAGAAGATCCTACTACCATCACCCACTATCCATCCAAAGAACTAATGCACTTTACCCCTAATTTGGAGAAGCTTGCACTAGTACCAAAGGCAGGAATAAGAGGTAGGGAGGAACCAAAAACAAGACTCCATGATCCAATACGAATGAATCCATTGAATCTATAGGGATTCAGAGAAAACATTTGTTGGTGTTGTGTACCCTAATGCTAGATTTGCATTACATCTAATGGGTGTATAACTGGTCACATTTATTGTATCTTTGTATATATTTATAAAATGCAAGTTTCTTCATTCATGAGCTTTCTAGTTTAACATATGAATGAGTCTCTAGATATTTTATTTAGGAATCTTATTCTCAAAGAGTTGAGACTATCACTACAAAAAAAATGGCTTTTAGCGGTTGTGATAGAATTCTTTGCTAACAAGATGTCTTAAACTATTCTTAATCCTTAGATTCTTTGGATGAGGACTCCGATTAGTTGAGTATGGACTAGCATAGGGGTTACTGTCTCATTCAGTATGAGATACTGATGGAAGGGTGGCGTGTCACATGCCACGTAACATGAGATGTTGCTAGTATACCTATGGGAAGTTTTTAGGGAACAACCAACTGAATGTGACGCCGATGACAAACCACTTGGCATGGTAGATAATGGTCTTCTCATCAAGCTGCAATGATGTGTTGATCCTCAGACTTGAAATAACACGATTATTTTGTATATTGGTGTACGGTGTACGGGATTTGCTAATGAGCCGAACCATCCAATTAGGAGGTGGAGAGGTTCATCTATGTTATTCCGCATTGTTGGTATATGGAGATAGGTGTTGGGAATAAGATCTATCACCCTCGTCAAGAATTGATGGGGTGGACGTCCTATGTGATCTACTGTTAGTGTGATAGGATAATTCTTGGCCAAGATAGATTAAATATTAGAAAAAGAGTTTCCTGTGGTGTTATCTAATCACATTGACAATGTCAAACACATAGTTACTAAGTTTGTGAGTTTATCACTCCATGGCACTCGCTCAGTAGGGACATTAGGTGATGGAATGATTATAACACACGGTAATCGATAACTATAATAGGTTCACTTGAAGTGAGACTTCATTGCCACCTATACTGTCTTGAACCGCAACTACACGCTATTCGGGAACTCTTAGATCATCATTGGGATATGGAGAGATTCTGATGATGGGCTAAGAGGTTGGTCGGTACCGAAAAGGGTTTTGGATCTATCCGATTGCTAGCAAGTAGTGAAGTTAAAAAGTCATGCACCATATATTATCGCATTTGGTAACCATGTCTTGTGCCCAAAGCATCTCAAGGATTGGCGAGTCAAATGTTGACTTGCTGGTCTGGAGAGTCGACTTTCCTGTGGCGGAAGTCAACTTTCAAGGTGGCGAAAGTTGACTTTTGCCTCTTAGAAATTCAACTTTCGGTTCCATCTAGCACCTAAAATTGAGCGCCACATGATGCAAAATTGGGAGAGGCTGGGGGCTTGGTAGTGGCTGATTTCAAGCAGAATAAATTGAAGAAGCAGTATATACAACTTCACACTACTGTCTTCTTCTATTTTTGCAACTTCTATAAATTCTGTGGCCTTAGAGATTAATACGTGTAATAGTTACATGCAGAAATTTGAGACGTAGGTATGAGTGATACGACAACCCCTATGTCTAGCTTGAGAAGGGGAAATCAGAACGGTACCAGATAGTGTACTAGGTGTGGATAGACTAAGATCACCACAACGTGAGGTGGAACAATCTCAGTACAGAAATAATTTATATACCAACCCTATTTCAGGCTACAGGTATATGTGTATTTATATTCACATATGTGTTTCTTAAATACTCAAGTTGTGTGTATGGCATGTGTGCATATATTCTGTTGTGCACATCTAATATAACGACCCACTCCTAGAGATCCTGCTAGCATAGGACTTCTGAAAAGAGGTCACTAAGAGAATAGGTACAGATAAAAAATTCAATTTAAACCATCCTTGCTAAATTCATTAAATAAAATAACCACAGAAGTATGTATATACATTTTCCAAGAGTACATCCAGCTTCTCTATTTTAACAACTCCTTAGGGATGAATCGCCCATACATCACAAAAATAAAAAGGGCAATAATTCAAAATACAACATTAGTTACTCTAACTTTGCCCTCAAAATACATCCCAAAACCTTTTGGTTGGGAGAGCCCTGTACACCTGCCTATACCCCTCAATACTCAAGCTCTACTCACCCCAGCCCCTTTCTTAGCCTTACCTTTATCTAGAATGAAGAAAGAAACAAAAGTGAGCCACAAGGGTTGGATGAACAATATGTCGGTGTCAATCTGGTAGGTTGCAAGTTTGATCCTCGCCTTGCATAAGGGCCAAAGGCCCAACCTACTACTTACCTCCCCTGACATAATCAAAGGAACGAGTACCGAGGGCCACATAAGGGCAATCATCACAAGTATATAAATATAACAAGCATGAAGTGGAAAAAATCGACGCATGCATAATAACAACAAAATGGGATAGAACTCCACATAAGAAACCATAAATTCTTACCACTTACATAATCTCTCATCATGCCTCATCATTAACCAAATCATATGCTCATGCAATAATAATACCATAGCATCATATTATGGACCATTGTCCACCCATGCTCTAGTTTTATAGCAGGCGAGCATTATGAGGCAAAGCTCTCACAGTCAGACAAGTACCTATCAGCTTGTTAGGATATCATTTCCCTCATTCGCGATTATAGCTGCAACGCAAAATAATAAGTGTGTTACTTTTCATATATGATATGAGAATTTATTCACACATTTATTGGTCATAATTAAATAGTATTTTTAGTATTTTATGTGTTTTATCTAGAATTGTCTAGTGTTTTGAGTTTTCTTTACATATATTTAATTTTTAATATTTTTTGTTATTTTACAAGAATACTACTTGATATTTGGGTTAAAAAATAAAATAAAATAATAATAAATAAATATTATAAATAATTAATATTATAGTATAATTAAATTTAATATTATATTAAATATTAAATATTAAATATTATTATATATTATATATTATTTTATTAAATGAAGTGGAGTGAACCATGAAGTCTAAATTGGAATTGAAATTGGAGATTCAAATATAATATTTTAATCAGGAAAGTTCAATTGAAGGCCCATGAGAAATTGGTGGCCTCGGGTGTTGCGCATGCTCCATCTCTCTCTATATATGCTAATATATTAATAAATAAACAGGGATTGTAGGATTAAGAAAGAAGTAGAGATTGGAGCAAAGGAGGACGAAAATGGAGAAGCAGGCACAAGCCAGCGTGCGCAAGGCCAAGTAGTTGTTGTTTAGGCGGTCAGGGCATAGCTCGATGGTCCTGATGATTTTGTTTGGAGTCTATTATGTTATGGTTAGAATATTATTTTGGGATTAAAATTGAGGCCATCAAATTCCTTGATTAACCTCATTCGTTGTATTCTAGGGCTAGTAGGTGAGGGCGCTTGTGATGGGACGATACCCCCCCAAAAAAAGTAGTTGTTCAGATTCGACATCCATATCTGTTTCAAATTTAGACTAGGGAGCTTCTTGTTCTTCTTTTTCCTTATTTAATTTATTCTCTTATGCTTCTATTGTTACTTTGGATTTTAATTAATTTTTCCATGAACTAATTTGTTAAACTAAGGTCATGTATTGGCCAAAACTATGACGGTGCATTTTTTATAATTTTAAGTGATTGAATAAATTGGATTATGTTGAATTGTGTGGTGTTGGATTTAATACTTGTGAATAATATTATGAATAATTAACCATTATTTACATGATTTGATGCATAATCTTAATAACGAGAGGAGATAGGTTGAGGATTGTATCATAGGTACCCATACACCACAAAGTAAAACCGACTAGAAATAGAATTCGATTTCTTTGTGTGGCTTTTAGCGATAAGTTAGGAATTTCATATATTATAATGCATTTTTATTTAATTAAACTTTTATAAAAATATAGAAATTTAGTAAATGATAATAGACTCGTTATAACCTAAAGATAAGGTAACGAATGCATTAAAAGATTTCGTCGTCACATACTCAATTGACCAATTCATTTGCATTGCATAACTAGGTTCACACATGTGTCTCAGTTATTAAAATCTATTGATTTCTTTGGTTCGAGTTGTCTTCTAAATTAATTTTATTTTATTAATTTATTTATTTTTTTAATTAATTTTTTTATGTTATTTATTAAACCTTAAATTTCTTATTGTCTAAATAATATAGAAATTTCAAAAATGTGGTATTTGAAATGTTTCCTCATGGAAATGATATTCTTATTCACTACTATATTACTTGTTCGACCCGTATACATGCGATACATTTTAGGGCGATCAATTTTTTGGTGCTGTTGCTAGGGAAAGTATTTTTCAATATCAAATTAAAATTTTTTTTCTTTATTAATTTAGACTGTATACATACTTTTTCTGAGTGTCTTTGTCTTCTATGATTTTTTATTTATTTTTATTTTTATTATTTTTACCACTATTTTGCCTATCTTACATAATCTTGTTTTACATTGTTGGTTGAGTAGTGCATTTCAAGAAATCGTGAAGAAATTTAGCCATTTGATCTGGAGATAGATAGAACCTCCTAAGCAATAAAGAAAGACGAGATTAGCACAACAAGTAATAATCATGGCAGAAAATTACAACCAGAACTAGAGATTGTTACGTGATTATGACATACCAGACTAAGTTAGAGCTCAACCCAGCATACTAAGACTAGCAGTCATTGCCAATAACTTTGAGATCAAACTAGGACTCATTCAGATGGTTCAGCAGGGGTAGTTTGGAGGAAGTCCAACTGAAGATCCTAATGTCCATTTAACAAACTTTTTAAAGATATGCAACACCATCAAAATGAACGGCATCAGTAAGGATGCATTGAGACAGAGGTTGTTTCCTTTTTCATTAAGAGATAAAGCTAATGTGTGATTGAATTCAAAAACTCCAAATTCATTTAGCACATGGACAGTCTTTTCACAAGCATTCTTGTGTATTTTCCACCAAGTAAAACTACTAAACTCAGGAATGATATTACTAGTTTTGTTCAAATTGATGATGAATCTTTGTATGAGGCATGGGAAAGGTTTAAGGAATTGCAAAGACGATATCCACACCATGGTTTGCCTGACTAGTTGATTGTGTAAACATTCTATAATGGTCTATCTCATTCAGTAAGAATCACTATAGATGTTGCTGCAGGGGGTGCACTAATGGATAAGTCTACAAAAGATACATACGAGCTGCTTGAAGAAATGGCTTCCAAGAATTATCAATGGTCTATTGAGAGAGGTATGCCTATCAAGTTGATAGCATTAATATGTTAAATACCAAGGTAGACAATCTAGTAAAATCGTTTGGTAAGTTGGGGAATGTCAACGCTATTTATTCTTGTTGTTGCACGGCTACAACAATAAATTTATAGATGAAAAACTGCTGATAGATGACCCACGTATGGCGTATCGGAGCGATGGATGATCTCACCTGGGAGAGGGATGACTCTTGTGCGGTAGAGTCAAGCGATGAATGACCTCACTCAGGGGATGGATGACTCTTTTAGGCGATGGATGACCTTGGAAAGAAAATCGGTTAGGGGAGCAGGTGAGAATCCCCGCACGGACCCTTCGATGCTTAAGTCAGACTCGTAGAAGTGAAATGCTTGAAAGCAAAGAATCGGTCTGAGTATTAGAGTTTGCGTACCGAATAAGGAGGAGAGACCCCTTATTTATAATGATGGGAGGGGCATCCATGTGTCGTGTGACCTGATCTCCACGGCAAGAATCTCGAAGAGGCTTTGACCAAGTCTCGCGGGGGTAGTTTAAGCCGATTCTATTGGAGGTATTCGCATAAGAACATGAGTCATACGAATGCAGGCGTGGTACCCCGGATGACCCTCACTCGGGGTGTATGCGAGCGCAGGCAATGACGTGGAAGCGGGTAAGGAGGAGTGCATGCACGCGGGGCTATGCACACAAGGCTGTGTGAGTGGACGCAAGGGGCCAGGTGCTAGGGGGTCGTGCACGCACGGACCCACTAGGTATGAGGGCACACGGGAGCAACCGCGCCTGCTAAGGCACGATTCCCCTAGTGGAATCCACTTGGGGGTAACTTACCCCCGAGTGATCCCCACTTGGGGTAGGGTTATGTGCGGGCCCCCTGCCAGGCAGCCACGTGCTTCGTGGCCGTGTATAGGGAAAAGGGGGTCATGCCTGGCCTACGCCCCCTCCCTCCCGGGCCGAGTGGTACTCGGGGACGCAACTACCTGTGACCCGCAAGTGACCCTCACTTGGGGAGGGGGGTAGCCCCCTAGGTAACCTCCCAGGCTAGCCATGGTTGGCTTTCCATGTGGCGCTTCTTCGAGTCGCCACGTGGTGCTTCTACTTCTTCATTATTTTTTCCATTTTTTTTATTCTTCCATGCATAACAATTCTAATTTCAATTCTTCCAGTAATTGTGATTAGTATGAGAATGCTCACTTGGGTTTTAAATGTATATAGGTTGAGCAAACTTCGTATATTTCAAATTCTAACAGGAAGAACCAACAAAATAACCCATATTCTAACAGTTATAATGCATATTAGAGAAATCACCGCAATTTTCCCTGAAGGGATCAAGGCAACAATAGCAATTCGAGGCCTAACAATCCT
This sequence comes from Diospyros lotus, assembly GCF_014633365.1. NCBI lineage: Eukaryota > Viridiplantae > Streptophyta > Magnoliopsida > Ericales > Ebenaceae > Diospyros > Diospyros lotus. The sequence continues at coordinate 21,809,004 of NC_068344.1, forward strand.
CTTGGTTTTCAACTGAGACCTCAAGGAGTGATGCAACAACAACCAAAAAATAAGTCATCTTGGGAGTTGGTAATTGAAAAGATAGCAAATGCCACTACAGAGAGATTTGAAAAACTAAAGGCAAAAGTAGACCAGATGGCCAATTTCAATAGAAATTTGGAGGTTCAATTGGGGCAGATATCAAATGCCATAAATCTAAAAGGTCTAGGTAAATTGCCTAGCACAATTGAGGTGAATCCAAGAGATGAAATCAAGGCAGTGACATTGAGAACTGATAAGCAACTTGGTGGGGTAAGTAGAGAACATGTTACAGGAGATGTTGATAAAAACAATAATGTTGAGATTAGTGATGAGAATGAGAAGGATGAGATACCATCCCTAACACCATCTGTTAAACCTTATGTTCCTTCTATTCCTTTTCCTCAAAGGCTTAAACAAAATAACGTTAACAAATAGTTTGAATTTTTTTTTTAAAGTTTTTAAGCAATTGTGCATTAACATTCCATTTGTAGATGCTTTAGCACAGATTCCTATTTATGCAAAATTTTTGAAAGAAATTATGTCAAACAAGAGGAAGTTGGAGGATTACAAGACTATTGTCTTGACTGAAGAATGCAATGGTGTGATTCAAAAGAAACTACCACCAAAGTTGAGAGATCTAGCGAGTTTTTCTATCCCTTGCACTATTGGTGATATTGATTTTTCTAAAGCTTGGTGTGATTTAGGTGCAGGTGTTTCATTGATGTCCTTATCTGTGTGCAAGAAACTTGGACTTAAGGAGATCCAACCAACTACCATTTCTTTATAGTTAGTTGATAAGTCAATGAAGTACCCATCGAGAATTCTAGAAAATGTGCTTGTGAAAGTGAAAAAAATTCATTGTTCCTGTAGATTTCGTTGTTCTGGATATGGATGAAGACATGGAAGTCCTTATCATTCTTAAACGTCTTTTCTTAGCCACAATAAGAGCTGTTATTAATGTGAAAAATGGTAGGTTAACATTGAAAATAGGTGAAGAAGAGGTAGAGTTTGATCTATTTAAAGCAAGTAAATGCCCTTCTTTCACTGATCATGTGTTAAGAATAGATTGTGTTGATGAGCTAACTATAGAGGTTTTTCAGACATAGATGCCTAAGAAACCTCTCGAGAATTGTTTAACGTGTGCAGGAACGACGAGAGATGAAAATGTGGAGATTGCACAAGTAGTGACTGCATTGGAAAGTCCATGTGCTAAGTTTAAGCACAAAAGGTAGGTATTTTGAAGAGTTGGGAAAAGGTAAGCCATTCCCTCCCCCCCCCCCCCCCCTTTAACAAATTCATTCTCAAGTATATGTTTTTAGGTGAAAATAATACTTTACCTATGATTGTAAATACTTCTTTATCTGATAGTCAACTTGACAAACTGTTGCGTGTCTTGAGATTGAGAAAGAAGTCCATAAGATGGACAATTGTTGACCTTAAGGGGATTGGCCCTTTAGTGTGTGTATGTAAAATATTAATGGAGGATAACAATAAACCTATCATTGAAAATCAGATACGGTTAAATCCTAACATGAAAAAAAGTAGTGAGGGTTGAAATGGTTGGATGCAGGAATTGTTTATCCTATCTCTGATAGTGCATTAGTTAGTCTAGTGTAGGTGGTACTTAAAAAGGGTGGGATGACTATTGTGCATAACGAGAATAGTGAATTAATTCCCACGACTACAATAACTGGTTGGAGAGTTTGCATAAATTGCAGCAAACTAAATAGTGCAACCCGTAAAGATGATTTTCCTTTACATTTTCTTGATCAAATGCTTGAGAGACTTGTTGGGTATGACTATTACTATTTTCTTGATGGTTATTCAAGGCATAACCAGATTTCAGTAGCCCCCGAAGACTAAGAGAAAACCACTTTACTTGCTTATACAACACTTTCGCATTTCGTAGGATGCCTTTTGGATTATGCAATGCACCTGCTACATTCCAACGTTGTATGATGGCCATTTTTTTTTTTATTTCATTGAGTGGATTATGGAAATTTTCATGGATGATTTTTCTATTTTTGGATCTTCTTTTGATGATTGTTTTGCTAACTTATCTCAGGTTTTGTAGCGTTGTGAAGAAACCAATCTAGTTTTAAATTGGGAAAAGTGTCATTTCATGGCGCATGAAGGCATTATTTTAGGTCATAAAATTTTTGAAAGGGGAATTGAGGTGGATAAGGCAAAGATTAATATTATTGAAAAACTATCACCGCTTACTAATATGAAGGGGGTTAGGAGTTTCCTTGGGCATGCAGGATTTTACCGATGTTTTATCAAAGATTTTTTTAAATTTGCTAAACCTTTGTGTAACCTATTGAATTAGGGCGTTGTGTTTGATTTTGATATTGATTGTTTGAATGCTTTTAACAGGTTAAAAAAGGAGTTGGTGTCGACACCTATCATGGCACCGCTAGATTGGAGGATGCTTTTTGAATTAATGTGTGATGCAAGCGATTTTGCTTTGGGAGTTGTTCTTAGTCAACGAAGAAATAGGAAGTTGCATGTTATTTATTATGCTAGTAGAGTTTTAAATAATGCTCAGTTGAATTATGCAACTACTGAAAAAGAATTGCTTACTATTGTGTTTGCTTTTGATAATTTCTATTCTTATCTTATAGGTTCCAAGGTGATTGTGTATACGGACCATTTAGCAATCAAGTACTTGTTGACCAAAAAAGATGCCAAACCCCGTCTGATCCGGTAGGTTTTGTTGCTGCAAGAATTTGACATTGACATTCGAGACAAAAAAGGCATGGAAAATGTGGTGGTGGATCACTTGTCTAGATTGGAAGTGTAATCCTAAGTCGATAAGGTGCCAATCAATGATAGCTTCCCCGATGAGCAATTACTAGCACTATTAATGGTTCCATGGTATGCTAATTTAGTAAATTACCTCGTGAGTGGCATTATTCCTCTTAGCATGAGTTACCGTCAGAAGAAAAAGTTCTTGTGGGATGTGAAACAGTATTTCTAGGAAGAGCCAATGTTATACAAGCATTGTGTTGATGGCATGATTAGAAGATATGTGCCAAAAGAGGAGATTCAAGATATCCTTGATCATTACCATTCCTTGGAATGTGGAGGACATTTTAGTACCCCTAAGATAGTGGCAAAGATATGGCAATCTAGGTTCTACTAATCGGCTATGTACCAAGATGCTAGGTAGTATGTGGTCAATTGTGATAGATGTCAGCGAATGTATAACATCACAAAAAGGAATGAGATGCCTTTGACTAGTACAATGGAGGTGGAGTTGTTTGATGTGTGGGGAATAGACTTCATGGGGCCATTTCCGTTATCCTTCAACAATCAGTACATTCTAGTCGTTGTAGACTATGTCTCCAAGTGGGTTGAAGTTATTCCAACCAAAACAAATGACTCTCGGGTGGTGATGAAATTTGTGAAGAAGAACATCTTTTCCAAATTTGGAGTTCTTAGAGCCATTGTTGGTGATGAAGGTTCTCGCTTCTGTAACCAGTCCTTTGACACATTGTTGAGCAAATATGGAATAACACACAAGGTTGCACTCGCCTATCATCCGCAAGTGAATGGGCAAGTGGAGCTAGCTAATAGGGAGTTGAAGCATATTTTGTAAAAGACTATAAGTCGTTCGAGGAAGGATTGGGCTACCAAATTGGATGTTGCACTTCAGGCGTACTGGACAGTTTTCAAGACACTTTTAGACATGCCACCATATAGACTAGTCATTGGGAAGTTCAAGAGTTGAACATGGATTTGAAGGTTGCGAGAAAGAAGAGATTATTACAATTGAGTGAGTTGGAAGAGTTTAGGTTGAATGCTTATGAGAATGCCAAGCTCTATAAAGAAAAGACCAAGTATTGGCATGACAAGCATATGTTGAAGAGAAATTTCGAGATTGGGTAGCAAGTACTATTTTTTAACTCACAGTTGAAATTGTTTCCGAGAAAGCTTCGATCTAGGTGGTCTAAGCCATTCATGGTGACAAAAGTGTATCCTTATGGAGCAATTAAGGTTCATAGCGAAGCCACTGGGGCATTCAAAGTAAATAGGCAACGATTGAAGCCATATTTTGTGGGTAACATGGTACCCAAATGAGTCACTTACTCCTTGAAAGACTCCAATTCTAGTTGACCTTGCAACAGTCAAGCTAATGACTATAAACAAGCGCTTCTTAGAAGGTAATCCAAGCTCTTTTTCCTTCTTTTTTTTATTATTTTATTTTAGTTTTGTTGAATAAATATGACCAATAACTCGTACTTATCATGTTGTGTAGGTTCAAAAGAAAGAAAAATACAATTGATTCAGTTTGGACTAACGTGGCTATTCGTAGTGTTCAATTATGTGGCTAGTGGAGTATTCATTTTTCACTCTCCTTCTTCTTTGTCTTTGACATTGAGGACAATGTGTTAAATAATTTTTTTTTTTTTTTTTTGGGGGGGGGGGGGAGGGGTGGAATTTTTAATTGTTGGCATGTGCTATTTGTTTTGCTTTGGTGTTTTGATGTGAAATGTTTTTTGCGAAACTTATATCAGGTGCATAATTGGCCAACCCCTAGACTGAAAAATTTTGTGAAAGATAAAATAAACAGAACCTGTTATTTGGAATCATGATTTGCATTTGGGTTCTTTATTGCGTTTAACATTGAGTCTTTGATTTGGAATGGGTAATATCTCATAAGGCAAGATTAAGTATACTTGGGTTTTAAGATCATTGAAGTACATGTTCTTTGTAAAGTTGTATGAGTTGTGTGTCTATGCATGAAAGATAAATGTAATGTTTTTCTTGTGATTGTTCCCTTTGAGCTAGGCCTAAATAGGGTTTAAGTAAATAGGGTAAATAATGTTGAGCAAGATGGAGCATAAAATGCACTTGTCCAAAAAAAAAAGAAAAGAAAAGAAAGAAAGAGATGAGAAAAATGAAACCCCATTTTGTTACATCTGTTTGTAGTAGTGAGAAGGGATGACTGCAAAAATGGTTGTTAAACTATTCGATCGTGCGAGGTACATGATAGCATGATTGAGTTTAGAATAATATATGGATTATTGAACTTGGGAATGTAAGTAGGCTTAGTTTTCTTTATTTGCTATTGTTACATTTTGAATTGAAGATTTAGACGTGGGCATAACAAAAGATTTTAATGTGATGAATGATTCCAAATATATGTTTTGTGCTTTAATATAAAATTTATTTTCTTTGCTCGAGGACAAACAATAATTTAAGTTTGAGAGTATTTGATATGGGAATTTATTCATACATTTATTTATCATAATTGAATAGTATTTTTAGTATTTTATATGTGTTTTACCCAAAATTATCTGGTATTTTGAGTTTCCTTTATACATATTTAATTTCTAATATTTCTTGTTATTTTATAGGAATATTAATTGGTGTTTGGGGTTAAAAAAAATAAAATAATAATAATAAATAAATATTATAAATAATTAATATTATAGTATAATTAAAGTTAATATAATTAATAGTATATTAAATATTAAATATTAAATATTATTAATTATTAATTATTATTTTATTAGATGAAGTGGAGTGAACCATGAAGTCGAAATTGAAATTGGAAGTCTAAATATAATATTTTAATCAAGAAAGTTCAATTGAAGGGCCCATGAGAAATTCAAGGCAAAGGGTGTTGTGCATACGCTATATATATATGGATCATGCTATATGTATCGAGAATATGTACAAATTCGATGAACGAATTCGACTTTATCCGATTTGAACTTATCCAATGATGAAGTCCGAATTTCTTTGCCCGGACTTCATCCTATTCGGACGTCATCACGAACCCCTATCGAGCTTAATCCATGAATTAAGCCCAATCAGGCTAAATTCATAAAGCCTAATTGGGCTTAATAAGCGAATTAAGCCTGATCGGGCTTAATTCATAAAGCCTAATTGGGCTTAATCAGTGAATTAAGCTCGATCGAGCTTAATTCATAAAGAATAACCGGGCTTTATTCAGAGGCGGCAACGACAAGGTGACGAGATGGTGCAGCGACGGTCAGCGCGAGGCGCTAAGGCAAGGTGACAATAGGATGCAACGGTGATCGCGTGAGGCGCTACAATGGGGCGATGACAAGATGCATCGACAGGCACGTCGCGAAGCGATGCAAGGTGAGATGAAGGTGACGAGCTCATCGAAAGGCAACATGAAGCCGACAAGGTGCGTCGTGAGGCAACGCGGGGCGACGATGAGGAGAGGCAAGGTGAGGTAGAGCTTGCTGGAGGCGGCTATGACTGAGAAGAGAAGAGACAACCAAGGACATGGGTGGTGAATCTGTAAATTGGGTGAGGGCATTTTGGTAATTTGGCACCTTCGGTCATTCTCTTGGTAACCCACTTATTTACACAAGTAGCATTTTTCTATATATATATATATATATATATATATGCTAATATATTAATAAATAAATAGGGATTGGAGGATTAAGAAGGAAGGAGAGATTAGAGAATTACAAAGGAGTGCGATTTTGTGCACCTGCTTTAATGTAGGTGCACATCACCTCCATCCAATTGGAGGGCAAATTTGTCAATTTGCCCTCCAATTGGACGGAAAACAAGGCAGGTGTTAGAAGGTAAATTGACCAATTTGCCCTCCAATTGGATGGAGGTGATGTGCACCTGTGTTAAAGTAGGTGCACAAAATCACACTCATTACAAAGTGGTGCACAGGACGACGAAATTGGAGAAGGGCACAAGGTAGTGTACGCAAGACCAAATAGTTGCTGTTCAAATTTGGTATCCAGATCTTTTTCAGATCTGGACTAGTGAGCTTTCGATTCTTCTTTTTCCTTGTTTAATTTATTCTCTTATGCTTCTACTATTATTTTAGATTTTAATTAATTTTATCATAAATTAATTTGTTAAACTAAGTCCGTGTATTGGCCGAAACTATGATGGTGCATTTTTTATAATTTAATGCGATTGAATAAATTGCGTTATGTTGAGTTGTGTGGTATTGAATTTAATGTTTGTGAATAATTGGTCATTATTTACATGATTTGATGTCTAATCTTGAGATCGATATTAGATAGGTTCGGGATTGTATTGTAGGTACCATACACCATAAAGTAAAATTGACTTGAAATAGAATTCGATTTCTTTTTAAGACTTTTAACGATAAATTAGGAATTTTACAAATTATAGTGCGTTTTTATTTAATTAAACTTTTATAAAAATATAGGAAGATAGTAAATGAGAATAGACTTGTTATAACCTAAAAATAGGGTGATGAATGCGTTAGAAGATTTTGTCGTCACATACTCAATTGAACAATTCATTTGCACAAGAATCTATGATATCCATTGCATAGCTAGGTTCATACATGTGCCTTAAGTTGTGGTGGTCATAGTCAATCCACACCTAGTATGCAGTAGGGCATCATTCCGGTCATCTCTTCTTGTGTTAGACACAAAGGATTTATGTATCATCGGTGCTCGTGTCTCAAAATTATACACGTAATAATTACATGTATAATTTCTGCTGATATTTTAGAGAAAGAAGAAAGAAGAAGTGAAAGCAAAAACGAGAGAAAGAGAGCCCAGAGAAGGGGCATAGGACTATCATTTTTATAAAATAAATCCCTCCCCCACCCCTTTTCTTCTTCCCCTCTCTCAATTAAATTTCATTTGAAATCCGCGTAACCCCTTTCCCTCAATTAAATTTCATTTGAAATCCGCGCAGCCCCCTTCCCTCAATTATTCTCTCAATAATTTAAAAATTACTATGCAATTTTACTATACACTATGCACTGTGTAATTTCGGTCGCCGCCTCTAATTGTGCAATCAATAATTGATTTGTACACTATGTACTGTGTATTATATACTATGCATTATTACTATGCACTATATACTATTCACTATGCACTATTAGCAGGGAAGCCAATGGTCAAATTTTGACCAATCAATTCCAGATATATTTAGGGCATACGATGTCGATACCAAATGCAATACTATATGGTATGTGACTTTATAGGTTCGCTACCTGCTAGCAATCAAATAACACTGAAACCCTTTTCGGTATCGGTCCCTTGACCCATCACTGGAACTTCTCTAAATCCCAACGATGTTTCAAGAGTTCCTGAATAGCGCCTAGCAATGATTTAAAATAGTATAGGTGGTAGTGAAATCACACTTGAAGTGAACCTATTACATTTGACTATTATCATATGTTATAATCATTCCATCACCTAACGTCCTAATTGAGCGAGAGACATAGAATGACAAATTCACAAACTCAGTAACTATGTGATAAACCTTATTAATATAATTAGATGACACTTCAAGAAACACCTTTCCTGACTTTCAATCTGCCTTGACCAGGGACTATCCTGTCACATCAATAGTAGATCATATAAGACGTTCACCCGAACAAATATCGACAAGGGCGATGGATCCTGTTCCCAACACTTGTCTCCATATACCACCAATACGAAACCACATAGATGAATGTTCCCACATCTCAACTAGATGGTTCGATTCATTAACAAATCCCGCACACTAATACACAAAATAACCGTTTCGGTTCAAGTCTAAGGATCAACACACTATTGCAACCTAATGACACGACCATTATCCTCCAGGCCATGTGGTCAGTCATTAGCGTCACATTCGGCTGATCATTCTCCAACAATCACTCGCAAGTTGACTAGTAACATCTCATGTTATATGGTGTGCGACACACTATCCTCTCATCAATATCCCTATACCAAACGAGATAGTAATCCTTGTGTTAGTTTATACTCGATTAGTTGAAGTCCCCATCTAAAGAATCCAATGACTATGAATAGTTTAAGATATTTTGTTACCAGAGAATCCTATCACACAGTCTCAGCACCTTGAGAATAAGATTCTTACACAGAAGATCTAGAAACTCATTCATATAATTGATTGGAGAAAATATGAATGAAGAAAACCTTACATTTTATATATTTATATAAAAATACAATTAATGCATTAAAACGAGGCCGCTAGATGTCATCCAAATCTAGTATCAGTACACACAATATTAACAGCCATACCACCACACACATGAACTAGATAGGCCCATATATTAAACACCCATTCACATTCTCAAAACTATTCATTTTTCCATGCACATCTTAACCATCCACTCCAATTAATTAATCACAACATAAAATTCAACAAATGCACACATGACCACATAATAGGTTTTTCACCCCAAGAATGGCAATCAAGATTACAAGTTGATGGAAGAACTTATTAGAAACTTGCATGATGATTTGGGGGTGGGGTGAATTGGAGGCATCAAAAGAAGAAATGAGTGACTAAAGGGGCGAAAATTTAAAGGATTTAAATTTTTTCAACTAAATATAATTTTTAGCTACGAAAATTTTATCTACGCTATAAGTTTCGTAGTCAAAAGTTAATAGTTTACTACGAAATTATTAAATTGTAGGCAATTTAAATGAGCCAAATTTTTGGCTCCCAAATATAATTTTTCACTACAAAAGGTTTATCTACCATTCTAAATTGTGTAGCTAAAAATAAGATTTTGCTAAAAAAATTATTAAAATGTAGTTAAAAAATAATTTTAATTTTCTCTAAACCATAAATAATGAAAATTAAAAAATAATAAAATAGAAAAACATATAAAAAAAATTAACGGGAATCTTTCCCCTAAAATATACCCACGATTCTAATCAAATTAAATGAAAAAAAATTACATTTTGAAAACCCAAATTAAATAAAAAAAAATTAGTGGGCAAACCCATTAATTAAGCATACATATTCGGCTGTTCAATCAAAATCTTCAATTTCTTCATATCAAATTCAAATCCTTGCACAGAACTCAACCTCCCACTATTCACTTGTGCAAACTCAACTCATGACTCCAAGATTGTTTAGCATGATTCTGTGTAAACCCACTCCAAGTACCCGATCTTTAGATTCTTTAGCACGATTCACTTGTGCAAACGCATTCCATGATTTTATTTAGCACCATTATGTGCGAATCCTTGCATCCTCTATTCTTCGTCATGACCCGCTCCACGAACCCCTTCGGCAGCATCTCCACCGTCTCCCTAATCCGACTCCGACAGTTTCCTCAAGACCCAAAAGAGGCAGTTCGAACTCCTCCTGATTCTTCTCAGCATCAATCCGTTTTTTGTTCTTGTTTTTTCCCTAATTTGGTTTTGCCCTTATTGCCTGGATTCATTGTTTATGTTTTAGTTCCACAAGCACACCGTATGTTTGATAAAATGCCTACACCTGGATTCATTTTGAATACATTGATTTTAGTTATTCTCGTGTGTATATATATAGATATCTACGCTCGCACAAGGACGACATTTATGGATTGCTTGCTGCTTTTTTGATTTTTAGCTCTCCAATCATCGCACGGGTAAACAAATATACGATTTTAGTTGCTGCTTCTTTGCTTTTCCTCCTTGTAATCATCTCTGTCTAGAATTCATTCTTTTGTTTTTTCCCTTATTGCTTGGATTCATTGTTTATATTTTAGTTCTATAAGCACATCATATGTTTGATAAAATGCCTACGTTTCATCTTTGTGTGTACCATCTGTTTGATAAAATGCCTATGATAAAAATAATTAGATTTATTTTTTAAAGTTTTTTAAATTAGATTATGTCATTTTGTTTACAGTACTCTTATTCATCAAATATCCATTTGATCCCACATCACTGATGCCCTGCTGTAGTGTTCTTCTTTGCACCGAGTTAACTAAACTAATGATACTTATTTGAAAGTTGTAAATGTTGCAAGTGTTCATCTGGTGGACTATTGAAAGAAGTATTACACGGACAATATTAAATATTAGATTAATGGGTTACTGGAGCCCAAATAAAAATAAATAAATAAAGGAATCAGCTTACAACATGGATTGTAGAATGAAATATTCTTCTCTTAAATGTTAATTTTAAGTGAGTCCATAGATAATATGTTAGCATAGAGTACTATATAATATACATATAGTTTAACGTTCATGACATGCCCATGTGCTTATATATTCAATTTGTTTTAACGTAAATCTTTCACATTAAAACAAATTATACTATTTTTTCTGATCTTTTGTTTATTTTTGTTTTTCAAGTTCTTGGCATGCATAAGTCATAGAGGAAGAAAGACACTTGGAGCTAAATTTTCATATTGTATTAATTTTTAATCTTTTTTATTTTAGGATTTAATGTTGATATCATTATATGTATTGGTAGTCTCTATGAGTCGCATTCAAAATAGTTAGAGATTATGGAGATTGTGATTGACATTAGTTTTATTTTATGTGATTAATTGAATGTTTTTGAAGTTATATATTGTGTTTTAAATTCCATCTAGATTGTAAATGTTAGTGTAGGTTTAGAGAAAAATAATATTTTTAAAAAAATAGATTTTTTTCTAAACAAATTAAATTTAGTGATATCATAGTAGTATATTAGTTGTATATAGAATTAACTATAAAAATAAAACCTTTGATTACAAAAATATTGAGAAAGAAAACTAATTTACTACGAAAATTAGTATGTGAATATCAAATTTCTACGAAAATTGATATATGGAAATCAATTTCCTACAAAAATAGGTATGATTAACTACGATTTGATATAGTGAAAAAAAAGTGTTTTCTCTACAATTTGATATTCATAGTAAAAAATGTGTTATCTACTACGAAAATTGGCATCACCAACTACGAAAATTGGTATCACTACCTATGAAAATTAACATAATTAGCTACGATATATGTCATAATAAAAAATCAATGATTTCTCTACGTTTCTTTGTTCGTAACGAAAAGTGTATTATTTTCTACGAAATATTAAATCGTAGTTAAATACTATTAGCTACGAGGCTTTGGCTACGATTTATGTTACGAATAAAATTTCATAGTTGATTGATTTTTGCTATGAAAATTAAATTTTTAACTATAAAAAAATTCGTAGAAAAAACTAAAACTTGTTGTATTACTATCTAATCTAATAATAAACTCGTCATTTCTTTAAAAAAAATGGATTAAACCAAAACTCTATTTGAATTTTTAAATCAATTTAAACCCACAAATTTTGACTTTTCCACAATCGCGCACACACACTCATACTTTAACTCTTCCTTACTCCACTTATTTGATTTTTCAACGACTTAAATTTTCATTGCATTAACTTGTCAACTAACATATAAATTCACTTCTCTTTGACTATTCCATACACATATATTCCACTTCTCAACACCACATTAAATATTTCTAACATTTAGCTTAAGTAATGCCAAAATATATCACATAAAAATAATGACAAAATAACTTAGACCCGATAACGGGTTGCTACATCTGATGTGCATAAAATTTTAAAATTCTTCATACAGTCGTACATGAGTTTTTCATCAACTTGCATGAGATGCCAGAGGAGCTTAGCAACCAGAGCTTGATTCCACTGATATAATGGTTCAAGATCCAATCCCCCTTACTTAATTTTTAGGGAAACAAATATCATTCCATGCAACCTTGGCATTGTGAGTAAAGAAATGCACAAACAATCTGCTGCAGCTCTTTAATAACTTTTTTTCAGGAGAATAAAGATGGAAGCCCAGTAGACGTGAATTATGGAGACCACAAAATGAACTAACTGGAGCTGGCTAGCAAAGGATAAAACACGCCCATGCCATGAGCCTACCCTTGGAGTGGGCACGATCCAAGATATATAAAATTTAGATATACAAATATATATATATATATATGTATACGTAAAATAAGCTTGAGATTAAATGACACAATCTCATGAATTGTGTTTTTATTTATTCTTCTTAATTAAAGGGATGTAAGTCTAATTTGGATTTGAATACTTTTTCGAATAATCTGAGGTAGTTTTAAACTAGCTAGCGACCTATGAATCACATAATAATGCTCCTAACTACAATTAAAGACATACCTTCTAAGAGACTAAAACAAGCCCCCCGTGTTAGATTTTAATGGAGGAGTCATTAGGGGGTGTTTGGCTTATTGTTTTTAAAAGTAGCTTTTAAGCTACTTAACTTTTAAGTTGCGTAAAATTTAAAAATTGGGTACCGTTTAAGTTGATAACGTGTTTGAATAAATGTACTTTTAGACTATCAATTAATAGTTATGTGTTTAGTTTAAAAGAGTTGATAAACTATCAGAAGTTGATAGAAAGACAAAAATAGACATGTTGTTAAATAATACAAATAAAATACATAAAAATATTTATTTTTAATAAAATAAATTTTAAATTGATATCTAATTGATAAAATTTTATTGTTAGATGTTGATAAATTATATATAATTATTAAAAAAATATACTAATACAATGTTTTATTAAAGTCGGTATATATTATGTGATATATATATACGGTGAAAGGTGACTAGCGACGGCGAGAGATGGCGACGATGGAGAAGGAGATGGGTGACAGAAGGAGAAGGTAATGACACAGTAGGAGAAGGCAATGGACGCGGCAAGAGGCGACAATGGATGCAGAAGGAAGAGATCTAGTAGACAACAATGGTGATGACTGATCTGCAAATAGGAGGCGGCGATCGACGATATGTAGAAGGAGATCTGACGACGATGGCGCAGGGATAGAGGCAACGGTTGATTTGTTGGAGGTGGTGCTGCTATAATATCGATAATGGAGAAGGCAGAGAAGCAGATTGGAGAAGGAGTTGTAAATGTATAAAATATTTGAGGGTAAATCAATAAATTCATTCGTCAATGCAAAAAGCTCCTAGTAGCATTCTTGGAAAAGATGGGGAGGGGAGATTTTGCCAAACGCTAGTGAATTAGCTTTTAAGTTTAGTAGCATTTAAGTTGTTGAATGTTGTCAAATACTTCAAAAAAATAAGTTACACAATTTATAAACTAAATCAATGACTTATAATATAGTCAAAATCGGTAAGCCAAGCACCCCCTAGAGCCCCCTTCGTCCATTAAACTCAAAAATCCCCACGTGCAAGAATAAAGGGAGATTTTGATGGCAACATTATCAGTCAGCCATTTCTTTCAATGCATGGCTAATTTTATGAATATATATATATATATATATGTGCGTGTGTGTGTTTGTGTGTGTGTAATTTTAGGTGAAGACCGAATAAAAGCAAAGAATATAATCATATGTTGCTTAGGAAAATGGAGGAATCTAAATTGCATGTGGGGTGCCAAAACTTTTGGTATGGGATATAAAGAGTCCCATTGACACCCATCTATGATGAATAGCATAGCAATGTAATTACCGAAATTAAAGCTGGCTACCATCAGTTTTTCCAAAATATTTTAGTATAAAATTAAAAAATAAGAAATATTTGTTTACAACTGAAGGAAAGTTTTGTGGTGTAGGTGCGTTTTGTTTGTGTGGGCAGGAAGGAAGGAACCAAAAGCTAATTTTATGCATTGCCTCCTCATAAAGAGATATCCAAAGCGTCGTGTAGAAAGCATTTAATTTATAAGCTAAAGGAAATCTAAACCAATAATAATAAGGGAACAACCTACGTACTAAAGGGCTATTTTAAAAAAAAGGATAAATTATATGAAATTTACTTACATTTAGGGTCGTGTGTTACTTACCTTTTATATTTTTTATTGCACCAAAAGACCCCCTTATAATTTTTAAATGTTGCAATTAGTCACTATCTATTATTATTATACAAAATTTTGTGCAATCTATTAGTTCACTAACATAAAATTCTGTATTTTGTTGATATATAAAATTCTGTATTTTTTATGTAGACTGGTGCACAAAATTTTATATAATAATAATTGATGGTGGTTGATTGCAACATTTAAAAGGTGTAAGGAGGTCTTTTGCTGTAATCAAAAGTACAAGAGAATAAGTTATATATGAGTCTGAGTGTAAGAGAATTTAATATAATTTATCTTAAAAAATATATCGATTAATACGATGTTGTGGTGATTTAAGGAAGGAATTAAGATCCACAAATGGCCTAATTTTATCAACTAGATGACTTTGCTGGTAATTCCTAGTGTGCACACCAAAATTACCATTGAAATGTACTATTTTATATATCATTTTTAGAAAGGCAGGTTAAACTGCCAATAGAGTGTATGAGGCAAAAATGAGATATGAAAGTTAAATTTGTGTTTTCTATTTTTTGGTTTAAAAAATTTGCATAAAAATGGAAAAAATGTGGGGCCTGGATTGGACCGAACTAGACTAGTCCGAATTGAACTAGTTTGGTTTGGTCTAGTCTTTCTTTAAATCGATTCAATCTTTACTCTAAGATTTTTTAAAAAATCGATTCAGAACAAATAAACACGATAAGCACAATTCGATCAAAATTTATTTAACAAATTGAACTATTACTGAAATTTGGTTACGTTTTCCTTTTTAGAAAATTATGTTTTGATTATTCACTTCAGTCTTGCATTTAAAATTTCAATTAAAATCAAAATAATACACATTGTATAATTTTATATACTATAGTTTATATCAGATTAGAGTGAATCTCACTTGTTAGATAAATTTCACACAACACCTTGAGATTTTAATAAAAGGCATTAACTACCCTTGTGCTTTTAGAAATATCATTGACCTCCATTGAGATTAACTCCTGTGCAACACATGCCCCTTGTCGTTTATAAGCAACAGAAATTAATTTTATGGAATTACAAAAATACCCCTCCCTTTAACTTCTAAAATAATAGAAAAATTATACGCTTACATTTATCTAGTGGACAATTTTTGTCACTAAAACATGAAAATCCATTTTAGTACATGTCCCTCGTGGGCTTTCATACACTTACAAAGTCACCATTTGGCATATGGCTAGGAATTTATCAACAAATAGACAATTTTCATTAAAATAAAAATTATACCAACCAACATTTATCTATTAGTAGAATCTATACATATGGAAACATTACCTTAGTAAATCAGTGAATTAGTTATGTATGGTTCAACAAAACTGTTTCAAATTTTACTAGCCCACACTGTACAAATATATATCAATGGAATATGTATTAGTAAAGTCTTCAACTTTGTAATATTATAAAAATTATATATTCATGTGATATAATAAATGTAACGACCCATTAGTAGGTCTAGAACATTTAATGTTCTATGATTTACATTTCTTAAAATTTTTGGAAACGATAAAATTCTAATGATATAAATTTCTAGGGATGAGAATAAATTCATTGGGCTTATAATAAAATGGCTAAAAAAATTTATGAGTTGAAGTAGTGAGTTGGGCATAATGGGCCTAAATTAATTAGATAGTGGACTCACGAGTGGGCTTGTACCCATTAAGAAATTTAGAGATTTGTGTGTGATGAATAATTAAATAAAGAAATAGAAAATAGGTTAGTAAATGTCATAAATGGGCATATCTAATATCGTGCATGTGTGCAATTGGGAGGGGCAAAATTGGAAAGGGATTTGTGGGAGGTGGGGTGGGAGACATCCCCCAAAATTTCTCCTTACTTTCTTTTTATTTTTCTTTTTTTTGTCCCCTTGTTTCCACATTTTCTTCTCTTTTGACTCCACCCAAATGATTTCTCCTTCTTTTATTTTTCCTCTTCTTCTTTTTATTTTTCTCCTACGACTTCTTCTTATTCTTCTTTCTTCTTCTACTACTTTTCTTCTTTTTCTCTAGTAATAGTTTCAAGTGATATAAATTACAGCATTTGGCAGGTTTCTTCTTCTCCAAATTTAATCATTTATCAAGGCAAGTTCTTCTTACACCATATTTTTAATTTAGTGCAAGTTCCTAATCCCTTACAAGTTCTGTTGTCTCTTTTATTTTGAAACAAGTTCTTATATCTATTTTTTTTATTTCAGTAAATTTATTCCTGTCATTGCTAAATTTATGTTCAAAAGTTTAAATAGGGTTTTGATCCACCCTATATTCTCAAAGGAATGGTGTTTTTATTTCTATGATCCATTTTTTTTTTTTATAACTAGATCCTTGATGAACCATAATTATTTCATGATATTCGGTTCAAATGGTATGTATAAATTCATAATACACATAAGTCTAATTATTTAATTTATTAGTATCATTGAGACACTAGTGTTCTTAATGACTAGTTAGATGTTTAATGTTGATAAATATTATTATAATATTTAATGCGTATAGTATATTATATTAAAGAGAAAATATATATATATATATATATAATAAGGAAATGAAGGAAGAGGGAAGCTGCAATTATGCGCGGAATATATATATATATATAAATGTGTAGTGTGTAGTGTATATATATAAGTTATGTAATACATTATAATATTAAACAAGAATTAAAATGGGAAAATGGGCAGTAAACGTACATATAAGTATATATAATATCATATTATGACATGATATCTATAATATTAGATATACGTATAATGGGATAAGGCCACTCGAGAAAAGAAAGAAAACACCACCTTGTTTGGCACATGCATGTATAATATATATTATAAAAATATATATATAAGATATTATATAATTTATATATTAAAAGTAAAAGAGAAAATTTAATTAAAAAGAGACATTGGACACGCGTATTGAATTTATAATATTTCATTCAATGTTTTTTGCATTACATTTAATTAATTTATTTCACCAATCATCTCTTGCATTAATTAATTTATTGCAATGGACTACACACAGTCTTAGTGCATGTGCAGTTTTGTCAAAATTTAAAGTATATATACATATATATACACACACACATTGTGAGCATGATAATACTATTGGGAACCTAATATGATGTGCATAAATAGCATGATCTCATTATGATGCATTATTTTATTTTAAGTTAGCGCACCTGATGTTTTGCGTGGTAGAAAAGGGTACTCTAAGAGCGCCTAGCAAGGGACGAGGTGCCCATAGCCCGGCAAGTAATGCTCGCTATTACTTGTGTATATTTTTAACATGGTTCATTTATGCATACTTGGCATGATGGCTTACGAGCCTATGGGAATTGTGATATTGTCACTGATAAAGATTGCACACTTGCATAGTTATACATGATGATATGTGGCATTTAACTTGAAATGGATCAAGTCATAATTTATGGGTCTTATATAACTATTTAGTCATTGATTACTCTTTTTGGTGTCACCATATTCTTGTATTTTATTTACTGTTCATTGTTCTCGAACTTGCTGCGCCTTATGACTCACTTGATCTTCTTTGCCATTCCAGGTAAAGGAAAGACTGTTATTGGGGGCGAGTCTAGTGGGACTAAGGCCCAGAAATAATAGTGTACAGAGACACGTCCTACCTTGCAGATCCTTAGTGGTATTTCGTTGAGGCTTATAATGAGATGATACTTTTTTTATTTTGTTAACTCTCTAGAGGCTTTTAATTATATGTATGGCATTCATGCCTAGACTTATGAAGTATTGGAAATGTATTGGAACTCTAATTATATTCCGCTGCTAGTAATGAAGTGAGTGGTTTGTTTTATTATGGTCTTGTTCTATATCATCATTGTGATTACCTTCTTTCAAATATCCTATGCTAGCGGGACTATTTGAGAGTGGGCCCTTATAATAAACCAACAGAGTTTTCGTTTGTAAAGATGATTTTTAAGTAAGTCTTTTTGTAGTTTTTACTAATAGGTCACCTGATAATACAAAGTTTTAACATTTACAATGTGCTTTTGTGCGCCCCTTCTTTTTCTTTTTCTTCTTTCACTACACAACGTGCTTTTGTGCGTGCGCGCGCATAAAGAGAGAGAGAGAGAGAGAGAAAACATATTTAGAATTAGATCCCCAAATCTAGGAACACTAAATTTAGTTCAATTATCTATTTCAATATGTGTTTGTGTAAAAAAACGAGAGAGATGTTGAAATTGAGTATGACAATTGTTGTCATCATAAAGTGAGAGTTGGTTAGCAATGATGGTGCACTAGAAAAATCGTAATTAGTGACCAAAATTAGAGATGAAAACATATTTGTCTCTAATAGAGACAAAATTAAAGATGAATTATAAAAAAAAATTAACTATTTATATTTTAGTAGTAGAAGAAGAATATAGAGACAGAATTAAAGACAACTTTTCTCACCTCAAAAGAAATTCGTATCTAATTTTTTCTCTATATTATTATTTTAATATTTTTTGTTCCTTTAGAGACAAAATTTCTTTTATTTCTCTGTCTTTATTCAAAAATAAGGAATTCGTCTTTAATTCTATCTTTAAATGAAAAAATATTATTAGAAACATATAATTTTTTGTCTTTAAAGGAAAAAACTATTTTTTATTATTATTTCTATAAAGATGAAATTTTTTTCATTAAAAATTAGGAATCCATCTCAAATGGCATCTCTAAATGGAAAAATGTAATTAGAGATTGATATTTTTCCATCTTTAAGGCCAAAAATATTTTTTATTATTATTTTTATATAATTTATTACTTTAGAGATGGAATTTTTCCGTCTCTATTCAAAATATTATTTTTTTTAATTAAAACACTAGAAAGAAACATGTTTTTGGTGAAAATAAAACTTGAGAAACAAATTTAGAGATGAAATATTTCCTCTCTCTATTCCTATTTGGATTTAAAAAGTGAAATATTTTGTCTCTAAGCCTGATTTGGAATTTTATCCTAAATCTTCTCATTTCTTTTTCATTCGTTAATTCCTCTTCACCCTCTTTTTTCACTATTGACGTTGTCGCTATCATCACCTCTACCATCTGTTTGTCTCTCTTTCTCTACTATATCCATCCATCTCTCCTCGTCTCACTGCCTCAACTATTCATTTTCCTATCTCTCTCCCTCTCATTCTTCGCCATAGGCCTCTTTATCTTGTCGTCGTCGTCGTCACCTTCGCCATCAATCTCCATATCTTTTTCCCTTTTCTCCTCTACCACAACCCATCATAGCCTATTGAGACTCAGATTTGTAGTTTCTCCTTCCATCACAACCAACTACAAGGTCCTTAAACCACAACTCTCGACAACTTTAGTGGATCCTTGAACACAAAGGTACTTCACCTCACCCTTAATATACTACTTTATTTCATCAATCCATTTGCTGTTAGATATAAGCCCTTAAGACCGATTCTAGTGACACAATGTGGCTTGATCTTGTAATTCTTTAAACTCTATTTAATGGAAAGTTTTATGTTTAATTTAAAACATAATATGGTTTGAATTGAACATACAAATATCCTTTAGTATAATAAGAGTGGATACCATTCTTAATTGTTAAGAATAATCAAGACGGATAATCCACAATACGTTATACTATAAATATGTTCCTGGCCATAGAGTTCCTAATCTGGATAATTAATAACTCGCAAAAGCCCGCACATTGTTTTCCTCCTTATTTGGTATAAGATAGCGAAAGATAAGATTGGTGGGTTTCATACCACTCTGTATGAGATACAGAAGGAAGATGAGTGGGTGCTCGTTATAGGAACGATTTCACTGAACGGGATTGTTAATATTGAATCACATGGGTTTTATCTCATCGGTAAATAATTCAATATTAACTATGGATTTGCATTAATCCTTATACCTAAAATGGCATGGATATTTATGTGTTGGTGGATTAGGATATCAATGATATTATATGGTTGTCCTAATCAAGAATAGTCGTATGTATCTATGTGCTTAGTTCAGTGACACACGAGGTATCTGTGCATCAGACATGGAATCTATCATCTCGAGATATACGAGGAAGATATCCTATGCAATCCAGTGATCACTTGACGATAAATCCTTGGCCGATATAATATGACGACGGAATTCAGATTCCGTAGAGGTTGTGTCATATTAGTCAAGTGTGATTGTTGGATTTGGTCATATGACGAGATCAAGAGATTTAACCTGCTGACCGTGATCTCATATCTCGTCGATATATAGGATGATAGAGGGACTGTATTGCAGGGCACAGTAGTGTAAGGTTCACATTCTCGCTTCACATTAAATTGGGTAATCATGACATATTGCTAGATGTCACTCATGATTTATAAGAATTAATAATTAATTAATTCTCGTTACCAATTTAATTGTAAACCTAGAAAGTCCCACCCAACAAAAATCGTTTTAGAAGAAAAATGGGCAAATTTAGTAATTATGAAATTACTAAATTATAAGTGAATTATTTATTAAAGGAATAAGAATAATTAAATAGATAATATGATTATTTATTTAATTATTAAGTTGAATTGGGCTTTTTGCTAGCACCTAAAGCCCAGTCCAATAGCACTTAGGGTTTTAGGTTTTGTCTATAAATATGACATTAAACCCAAAATCCACAATGATTAATCAGTTGAATCAAAAACGAAAATTTTAGAGAAAATTTTCATGTCCCTTTTTCTCTCAAGTCTATTGAAGTCTTGACAGTTTCGGGTAGACCGACTCGGCATCTCACGCATGGGAGATATCAGGTGGGTTATCGGCTACGTAATCAGATTTTAACTTTTGGTTTTGTGTCTTCGATTTAAACCGTAAGATTTGAAAAACATTATACCAATAAAATCAGATTTTATTTTTCCATTGCGTATGATCAGATCATGATTTCTAACATTTGCTTCATTGAATCACTTGTTAGCATGCCTCTGTTTAATATATTTGTATTGTTTTGCCTTTGATGATAAAAAAAATTATATATTTGATATTTAAAAATGAATTATATGAAAGTAAAGCATCATCGCTACAAAACAAGTAACGTAGTTCAAAAATTTTAAATCTAGCCTCGATCTCGGCGATTGAATCAACGTCGAAATCATAACATTCACATACAAAATAAAATAAATCTGACCTTTAGATTTTTGAGTCGTTAGCGGATTCAAACTGTCCAAACCTCCAACCTCTAACTCGTGATATGCGATATGCATTCTTTGGCAAGGAGAGCAGAATGAGAGTGCTAGCTTCTTTTCTTTTTTATGACTTGTGTATGAATAGAAAGAACCTCCCGTTTCAAAACAATGCAGAATAGAAATAGGAAAAAGTGAACGACAATTATATTTCAACTTTTGAAAAACCACACAACCATTAGTCAATTTGGGTAACCTTTAAATGGGTATTTATAGAGAAGCCTCCTAGGGTTTCTTAAACCCTAATGGATATGGGCCAGCCCATTTATCATAGTCTAACTAGGAACTTAATTAAATGGATTTATTCTAATCCAACTAGAAATTTAATTAAATAACCTAAATCCAATTATATGTTTAAATAAAATATTTGACCCAAATCTAATTCAAGATCAAATATAATATTTAATTTAATATTTGATCCAAATCCAATTTAGCCTAAATATTAATTTAATTTAATATTTAACTAAAATACTTTATTTAACCCAAATATTAATTTAAGATCAGATATATTTTATTTCCTATTTGCCACTCCAACAAATAAAAAATTATTAAATTAGAAACTGCTTTCTAATTTAATTAATTGTTATTTTAGGAAACTCTTTCCTTTATGATGACCTCTCGTCATATCAACGTCATTACGTCTATTTGTTTTTTTTTCGTGAAAACCTACAACGACACAACTTCTTGTCGAAGTGTTCTACTTAACCATACGTTCGTTCTCCTAGTTTAAGCGAGTGACCGTACCTATTGCGTATGACTTATCAGGCTTTCAAATATGTTGGCAATGTGTCAGTATGAACACATAAGACAAGATTGGCCTCTAGCAAGGCGTCATGCCTACCCAATTATTCAGAAGGATTCATAATCCGCAAATAATCTTTCACGAGCATGGTTACCATGTAATTCGATCCTCTCGTCAATGTATCCTCTATGATCTCAAGTCTGGCAATGTCTTGTTTGATTATGATCACATGAGTTTTCTTTGGTTATTTGAATATCTTCACTTAATAGAAATTGAATCGATAACTCTTTTTTTATCTCTTTCACAATGGCCATGGATTTAAAGTGAATATCCATCAAATGCGCCTTAGATACATCATCTTTTATCAAAAGATAGATGAGTCATATCTTGGTTATGCACCTATCTCCATAAGCCTCACGATATGCCCAATGATCTCCCACGTGCAACCTTTGTTTAGGCTCATCTAAACAATATCAAAGCATATTGGTCTTCTTATGAGATGGCCGTGACAACCTTAAGTCCAAGAATTAGTTACACCCATCTCATATGAGAATTCCATCAACATATAACCAAAATGGATTCTCATGGCGAGTCATTTCCAGTGACACGTTCTCCAACATTGGTCACCTATGTACTTGTCTAAGCATCTCTATGTCTATGGGTGTGAGACCCCTATTGCTATCATATAGAAAAAACATAGTACATACTAGTCTTACCGCAATTATCAATGTTTGTTCTTGACATTACTACGACTTGAGACATTTAATGATGTTTAAAAACTGTGATACATCATCTCACATCTTTATAGATTAATCACAGTATATATCATATTGACTTCTATCTAGTTTCATCCGATCATTACAATAATAACAAGAAATTAATAGAACGACTTCTTGTGAAATTAAATAAGTCATTATTCAATAATAAATATGATTGCAATTGTCAATATATAACATACCCAATCTAATTGGGTCTAGAGCATCTACACTAACATTATATTTTATCTTTAAAAATTGAAAATGATCAATCCAATTAATGCCAAATGATATATATGCTTTCAATGTTTACAAAAATCTTTTATATTTATTTTGAAATCAATCTTCTATATTTGTTTTGATATCAAATGTGTTAAGAGTGTTAAAATATTTTTCATATACTAAATACTCTATTTGAAGGCAAAATTATCGACCGATTTGTTTCAACTGTCGACCGTTCTCTTGAACTGACAACATAGTAATTTTTAAGTCTCTGTTCTTTTTATGTAAATTCAAAAACAGTCAGCTGTCACTGTATAAATGTTGACTTGTCAAAACAATTGACCATTTTTTCTAAAGAAGTCAACCGTTTGTCCAAAGTCATTGTGTGCTTCAAATTTTCCAAAGAAAATTGTCAACCAGTTTGGTAAATTGTCAACCGTTTCCTTCACTAACATGTTTTAATAGCTAATTTTTGTAGGCTCCAACAGTTCTGAACGACTAGTTTTCTTCAATGCTCGTGGAAAGCCTATAAATACTAGCCTAATGATGCATTAAAGAGACTAATAAACAAGAATGAAGTGATAAGAGTTCTCAATTGTATTCATATCTCTCATTAGTGCTTATGCTTTCAATTTTTCTCTTAAAAATGCTACATATATAATTTGTAAAATCTTGTTTGGCCTTTGTGTGTATTTATTTGAGAGATATTGTAACTAAGCGATTCACTTATTAAATTATCTCTTTTGTATTCATTAAATTGTATTGCTAGCGGTTGTGCTAGAAGACCTACTTGTATATAAGTAGGAGGTGATAATTTCTAGCAGTTTTGCTAAAGGGCTTATTTGGTTAAGTAGAAGGATATAGTGAATTTTAAAATCTCTAGTGGGAAGCTAGAGTTGTAGAGTAGGCTGGATTTAACTAAACTACTCTAAAAATCTTGTGTCTCTAGCAATTTTTTATTGTTTCTTTTAATTATATTTCACTATTTTGCTATCTATTTTTGAAAACTTCCACAAAATTTTTAAAATCACAAACACCCAATTCAACCCCCCATCTTGGGTGTCGTGTGCCATTGTCTACGCATAACTAATAATTTGTTCTCTTCATAGTTGAACCTTATAGTTTTGAATTTGATTGGGCAAGAATGGTTATATGTTGAACTTATACGAATTTTAGGTAACAACAATTCAGGATCTCATTATTTCTTAATAAATATCTATCTAGAGGGAAAAATAAGTAGAAGACTCCAACAACATCTTGAGTTATGATACTTTGTGAAATAGGATTGAGTGATTGTATCTTTTTGTGGAGGAATGATGATTGATGGTGGTCTGTATTATGAAATGATCAGTGAAATATTCTATACATGCTAGCCAAATGTCTAATTGTATTACTTACTATACACATTGGTATTAACAAAGTTCTCAAACTACTACGTACTACTACTACAAAACATTAGACCTTAATTTTAATAGGGGTCAACTTATGCATAAGTTCTAAATTGGTAGTCATCTATATCTACAATCATTTATTTTTGTAAGATTAATATAATCCACACCTTACCTAAGAGTTCCCTATTAAGTTTTTGTTAGTCTTGATGGTCAATTTTCTCAAGTTACAAGTAAGAGAATTGGTCTAATTTGTAGAATCTATTACTTCATTCTCAATCCTATTACTTCATTCCCTGCAAACAAATTATAATTGGGACTAGGGCTTAGAATCATAAAAAATGGGTAAGTATAAACTTTATAATGGATTCGATATATACTATTTAGGGTTTCAAGATTGGGAAAAGTAGTACAAGTTTCTCAAATTACATTATTCGAGTTTGTATGATGAATATGCTAAATCAACCAGACTTGGAAGAATCTCCATCTGATGGCAATGAAGAATTTAATAACACAAAGTATAATTAATTAGGTTGAATGGGAATAACTTCACATGTCAATTTCTATGTAATTCAATGCGTTTTATGTACTTTACTCTATCAAATTATGGCATTAATGTAATTTTCAATTATTAAGTCTAATTAGATTGAATTTATGCTTTATTTCAATGTAATTTTAATTATGTTAATTTTCCATTGTTTATGTACTCTTTTTTTTTTTTATTCACCTTGGATGTCTAAACTTCGTCCGACTAATTCCTAAGGACGAGTAACATTTCCCTTGATGCACTCTGCAAATAAATTTGGATGTGAACATAGTTTATACACACTCAGAACTGGACATTCAGTACAATCTATGCAAAACTTAAACCTTTCAGTAAATCGTCGCACTAATTTGAACCCTGATACTCCATGTGAAATTTCAAGTACTTTACCACTGCACCATACTCGTGGGGACATTATTTTCGTACTTTATTCTATCAACTTATGGCATTTTTGTGAATATATTATGTACTACATCTCACTTTATTCTTCATGGTTTGTAAGAATATTGTTATTCCATATACATGCGAGATTGAGGTAGAGGACAAGATAGAGTGACCACACGCATGGAGACAAACCCTTCCACTTCCTCACCTTCCCCACTCCCTACCAAGGATAATTCTGCTATAGGGTCATGGTCCTCGAATGGTAGCATACCATTCTCCTTCCACATAGCTGCCGCCCCAACCTTCATCTGGGGAGATGGATCCTGCAGACAAGTGTATAGGAATATAGCCTATCTTGTGTTGGAGAAGTACCTATAAATCACCTACCTTTTAATTATTCCCTTGGTTTTAGCAATCTTTTTTATGTTCATTTATAGCTTTAAGCCAACTAAGGAACCGTTAAACCATATTTCTAGCATTGTGAAAGCCAAGTTTGAGGGCGCATGAAGATCATGGAGTAAAGTGAATTAGAGAGTGAAAAATATGTGGTTCGAAAAGTTTAAGGTAAAGTATATTATTGATTGAATAATAATATTCTTTATATAAGATGTTGACTCACTTAATCTTTTTTTTTTTTAAATATTCCTACATACAAAAGAAATATAAGTAGCTTTATAGGAAAACTTCAACAACAAGGACTCTAAAAATCGTAATGAAGAAGGTCAAAGATGTAAAATGGCAAGATCTCAAATGGTTGCAAAAAAAACAACTAGAAAAGTTAGAATAGACGCCCTAATGACCGTTTGCGGCTAAGCATAAAAAGAGAATGGGATTGTGTAATCACCATTAATAATCATATTATTGCATTAAGTTTGGTTACATGCCATGACCATATTTAAATTTAATTATATTGAAATGTGCATCTTTTTTCTTTTGTAAAGAACTTAGTTGAAGAGAGATTCAAATAGTTTTGTACTCTTCACACAGATCAAGCATTTCAAGAGCAAAAGAGGTTGGGTCCCTTCAAAGGATGAACAAATTGTTGTAAGTATGGAGGTTCAAACTAAATTTAATATTCATATTGTCATTATAATATGAAAGTCAACTTTCATGACTTACTTGCATCTAAATTTCTATTTTAGGATGAGTTTACTAAACGATAGGAGCAGAGAGACTTATCATGTGTATGAATGTGGTTGGAGGAAGGAATAAGTAAGGTTGCGTATTTGGACTAGAGACAACATATCTTAATTAAATAGCTTAACATTATGCGTCAGATAATCTCTAGCCTGATCACTTAGTTGCACGATCAACAATCACTACAAAAAAATAGATTTTTTGTGACAATTTTTTTGCGACAATTTTGAAAACTGTCGCAAAATATGTTTTTATGGTGGTTTATCAAACATTTTGCGACGGTTTTAAAAAATCATCTCGAAATTAATTAATTTAAAATTATAAAATTAAATTTAGCGACGATTTTTTGAAAACTATCCCAAAATTCACTAATAAAAAAATAAAAAATTAAATTTTGCAACGGTTTTAAACAACCTCGCAAAATTCATTAATAAAAAAATAAAAAATTAAATTTAGCGACGGTTTTGCCATCAAATTCATTAATAAAATAATTTAAAAAAATTAAATTTAGCGACGATTTTGTCAAAATTGCTGCAAATTTCAGTAATAAAAAACTAAAAAACTAAATTTAGCTGCGGTTCTGTTAAAATCGCTGCCAAATTTATTAATAAAAAATTTTAAAAATTTAAATTTAGCGACAGTTTTATCAAAACCTTCTCAAAATTTAGTAAAAAAAAATCAAAAAAATAAATTTCAAAAAAAATCAATAATTTGAAAATTAAATTTTACACAATAATTTTATTTTTTAATTAATTAATTTATATAATTTAATTCAATTAAATTAAATAATTTATTTATTTTAAATTTATTAATTAATTTATTTATTTTAAATTAATTAATCAATTAATTTATTTAATTTAATTAATTAGTTTAAAACATTTTATGTTCAATTAATTAATTTAATATGTTAACTCTTTTTTAGGTGTTTTGAGAGTTCAACTAATTAATTTAATTTAATTTAATTCAATTCAATTAAAAATAAAATTATTTTTTATTTTATTTAATTTGGGGCCAAGTGTAATTTCAAAAACTTGAATTTGTGGGTCCAAAAAGAATTTTGAAAAAGAGTGGTTTGATTACTTTATAATTAATATACACGAATATATTACAAGGTGGCTTTGCAGATCAGGTGGCTTCACACGCGCGCGCGCACGCTTACGAGAAGTTATGGGATCGAAACTTGGGGAAGGCATTTGCTGGAAATTGCTGGAATAAATTCCAGCAGGTGCGATGGGGTAGCGGACGCGGGCGCGCGCATGACGAGGGTTCAAGGCCTGGCGCACAAGCGCTAGGGCCGGGCAGCACCTCCACGCGTGCACTAGTTTAGCCCGCATGTAGGAAACAATGGCGGTTTCAAAACCGCTGCAAAAAATTACCAAAACTACTGTTAGATTATTTTTTTTATAATTAAATTTAATATTAAATTCAGTTAATTTTAGCAGTGGTTTTAAAACCACCGCTAAAAATATCACTTTGGCAGTGGTTATACCATCGGTTGCTAAAAACCACCGCTAAATGCTACACAACAATTGTATTTGTGGCGATTTTCAAAACTGCTGCTAAATCATTTTGTGAAACTGCCGCTAAAAATATTACTTTGGTGGCGGTTATATCATCGGTTGCTAAAAACCACCGCTAAATGCTACGCAACGACTGTATTTGTGGCGGTTTTCAAAACTGTTGCTACATCACTTTGTGGCAGTTAAAACTGCCGCTAAATGTAAAAAAAAATCGTCATTAAAAATAAATATTTTTGTAGTGAATAGATGATAAGTACACTCTTCCAGCACTTAAGGATTGCCTGTATGCCCTCAACTTGTCCTTCACCAACTCCGACCTGTTCAGCCAGCTGCTCTATTCGATTGACCTTGTACAACTAGTCTAGCCACTAATACTCATGACCCAATTGACACTCATGGGTATGATATGAGTTCAATGATATTGTTGATGAGGAGCCTTAACATTATAAAATTTCTATCTTGTTATTTTTTTCTTTTTGGATTTTATTGATGAGGAATCGTACCATGACATTTCTAGATTTTGTTATTTATTTGTTTTCACGTGTTTGGAGGATTTTGAATGATTGTTTTAAATAATCACTCGGAGAGTTTGATTCTTACCTTTGGAATTATGGATCATTTCTGTGTATTGTTGTTGGAATTTGGGATATTACAGGTTATTAGCATTAAATATTTTTCCATTTGAAAATAGGTTTTGTATTTGTAAAGGGAAGATTTTTTTTGGTTAGAGATGGAATTATTTTCATCATTCCATCTCTAAGTAAATATCATTTTTTTAAAAAAACAAAACTTAATTTTTTAGAGATGACAAATATTTCATCTCTAAAAACCCAATATTTTGTCCGATTAGAGAAGAAAAATATTTCGTCTCTAAATATTTAATTAATTTTTAACTTAATTAGAAATCGATTTCTTATCAAATTAGAGATAGAATATATCTTAGTCAAAAATGAAATACATCCGTCTATAAATAGAGAGAGTCAAAATCCATCTTCAATCGATTAACGCCGCCACTGTTTGATACAATTGATTTTTTGTCACTAATTCTGTTTTGTACTATTTAGAGACAAAATTTTGATATTTAGAGGTGAGAAATCTTCTGCCCCTAAATCGAATTTTCTTTTTTTATAGAAATTTGTAAAATGAAATAGATTTCTATTAAACACTAAGGGTGTGTTTGATTGCTAACATGGAATTAGGGTGGAAAGAAAATATTTTCTAGGCAATTGAATTGCCTAGAATTAAATTCCAAGGAAAAAGCCAATTGAAGATGTTTGATTGGCTTAAATTTCTAGCTAGAAATTATTAAATTTCTTTAATTTTGGTGTTTGATTTTCATATATATATATATATACGCATATATATGAAATTATGGCTGCAAATGTCACGAGGAAGAAGACGAAGGGGAAGGGCTGTTGTCATTGCCATCGCCGCTTCTCCTTCACCATCGCCGTCGAGCTTCCCTCATCGCCATCGCTGCCAAGCTTCCCCCTTCGCCATCTCTGTGCTTCTCATTCGCCATCGCTCCGCTTCTCCTTCACCATTGCCGTCGAGCTTCCCCCATCGCTGTCGAGCTTCCCCCATCGCCATTGCTGCCGAGCTTTCCCCTTCGCCATCGCTCCGCTTCTCCTTCACCATCGCCGTCGAGCTTCCCCCATCGCCATTGCTACCGAGCTTTCCCCTTCGCCATCGTTGTCAGGCTTCCCCTGTCGCCATCGCTGTCACTGGTCGAGCTTCCCCCATCGCCATCGTTGCCGAGCTTCCCTCTTCGCCATCACTGTTGGGCTTCTTCTGTAGCCATCGCCTCACTAGCTCAGCTTGCCCTACCTCTCGTTCGATCGCCTCGCCCTCTCTCTCACTCAAGATTTTAGTTTGCTTGATTTTCCATTTCTCTGGAAAATCAATTCCAGCCTCCCCCCAAGGAAAATGTTTTCCAGCAAAAGTGGCAAATAGGCATCACGTGATTGAAAGTGGAAAAATAAGTTACCTGGAAAATTTGGCCAATCAAACACCTCAAAAACTAGAATTTGGGTGGAAATTGACCATTTTCTATGGAAAAAATGTGCAATCAAACACACCCTAAATGAACATATTTTTTCATAAGATAGAAATGATGATTGTAAAGATCTA
The DNA here is from genome assembly GCF_014633365.1 of Diospyros lotus. NCBI lineage: Eukaryota > Viridiplantae > Streptophyta > Magnoliopsida > Ericales > Ebenaceae > Diospyros > Diospyros lotus. Next base: position 21,839,604 of record NC_068344.1, read on the forward strand.
TTCTCGAATATTCTCGTTAGCATGGGATATTTGAAATGAGGTCGTCACAGTGATAATATAGAACAAATTGTATTAAAACAAACAACTCATTTCATTACTAGTAACAAAAACTAAATTAAGGTTCTATTACATTTTCAATACCTCATAACTCTAGGCTCAAAGGTCATACAAAATAAATAGAGGCTCTAGTGTAAATTAACAAAATAAAACTCATTTTCATTACAAACCTTTCCAAAATGCTACTAAGGATCTTCAAGCTATGGCGCGTCTCCGTACAACACTATTTCTAGGCCTTACTCCCAATGAACTCGCCCCCAATAACAGACTTTCCTTTACCTAGAATGGCAAAGAAGATCGAGTGAGCCACAAGGCTCAGCAAGTTCGAGAAACAATGAACAATGTATAGGATCAAAGAATATGATGACACCAAGAAGAGTAATCAAGGATTCCGCAGTTATGCATAAGATTCATAATTTATGAATTTATCAATTCAAATTTAAATACATCATGCCACCATGTACCACTATGCAAATATGCATAAAATTTTAATGTCAGTATCTAATCTTGCAAACTAGCGAGCCATGAATCAACACATGCAAAAATATATTATTTCAATGTCAGTATCAAATCTCGTAGGCTCTCAAGCCATCAATCAACACATGCAAAAGTATATCATTCTAATAGAATCTCACAAATAAATATGAAGCCAACCTGCTGAGATATGGCCACCTCATCCCACATCAGGTGCTCTAGGGTACATTTTTCCTCCGCACAAAATAATAGGTGCGCAAGATATATATATATATATATAACATATACATGTATACATCGTGTATGCATTTGTCAACCATATGCATTTAAATTCTCGTTTCCTCAATATTCATACTTTCAACACCATTTACCCATACTGGGTATTTTACCATCATCAGATAATTCAACATATCTTAGTTCATAATATTTACCACATTCAAGATGTAAATTATAACAGAGAAATAATTTTGGGAGATGTTATTTAAGAACAAATCTTGATTCACCATTTGAGGAGTATTATAGATTTAATAACTATTTTTTCCATCATATAATTTTCATGAATTCATTTAATTGGTGCCAGTATGCATTTACTTGCATTCATGCTCATAGTTTAACCATAAGAAAGAATGGGCAACCCAAAAAGAATTATATATTAACGATTTCTTAATTTTTTAGATTTTTGGGTGATTTCCAAACTGATTTGAGTTCGATATTTGATCAATTGCCCCAAACAAAATTTTGAAATTTAAGTTCAAAAACTCTAGTTTTGGGGACATCAAATGAATTCACAATCGAAATTATCCATCAAAAGTTATTCCACAAAAACTACAATAATGCGGAATTCAAAACAGTAAGATTCTAGGTTTTTTACCAAGATTGAAGGGGCCATTACGGACTCAATATGAAGCCAAATGATATGGGTAATATATCAAAACAAAGCCTAGGATGTCTAGTTTACATCCTAAGAAACAGATCTCAATTCGAATATGGGAACAGAAAGTTATAGGCCAAAAAATACTGTGTGGTCAAATTACAAGAAAATAGTAAGCTATGAATTTCTTAGCAAAAATTAATTGGGTTGTTATGGGCTCAAAACTTAACCAAATCATTCAAATAATAAATCAAATCGAAGCCTATGACGTCTAGTTTCTAATGCATCAACCGGATCTTAAATCGGATATCATCACAAAGAGATATACATAAATGAATGAAACATGGTTAAATTTGCTACAGTAACCCACGAATTTGAGAGGCACATTCGGATACTTTCTAGCACATTCAGATAAGAGGGAAATTCATTCCAATGAGGGCACTGTAGCATCCGAATGTTAGGCAAAAATCAACATAATTTGATCAACCTACATGAAATTCATTCGGATGTGAGAAGAACTCATTCAAATGAGTCTTGGTATATATTCGGATGAGGCCATTTTGGGCAGTTTCAATATCATTTGGTAATTCGGGCATAACTCTCTTGTTTAAGCTTCGATTTGGATGATTCAAGATGATATGAAATGAAAAGAAAAATATCTACAACTTTTATGTTTTGAGTTTTGAGAGATTATAGATTCATCAAGGTCAAAATCGGGCTTGAAATTACTGCAATTGTGATTTATCAAGATATGGTGCCTCGGGCATTCAAATCAGGTGGGCTTTTGGGGCTTATTTGGATATGGAAAAATGCTTTCTGATATGGCCTTTAGGGTTTAAGAGTGGTATCCAGATGTATATGTATATCTATTCGGATATGGCTATCATTTGAGCATAGCATTAGGATGGTTTGGTATATATTGGTATGATTCAGATGGTTCAAAAGGCATTCAAATGAGCTTGTATGTATGTATGTGAGGATTATTCGAATGGGTCAAGAGGCAATTTGAATCGGCATGTGCATATATATGTGGGTGATTCGAATAGGTCCAGGGGCATTCGAATGGTACAGTATCTATTCGGATATATTTAGACAAAAATGAGAGTGCCATTCGAATGTATGTTGAACATTTCCGCTATGGATGCACATCTAAGCTCAAGGAGATACAAAAGTGGACAAGAGCTTCGTATCTACGCCTAGGCCAATAAAATACCATTCACTAAAGAAAGTTTGGGGTGAAAACAAACTCTATTTTGAGACCACAAAGAGATACAAAAACAGACGTTAAACACAGTGAGCTAAAATGAACACAACAATCGTATCAGTAGAAATAAGATATAGGCTAGCTTGGACAAGGATATAAGAGAATATATAAGAGAACTTGCACTAAAAATCAAAGGGGAGTGCAACAAGAACTTGCCTAAAGAAGTCGTTCCAACAGAAGAGAGACACTTGGGACTCTGCCTCCAAAGCTCCAATTGCCAATAGAAAATGGAAGAAGAAGAAGAAGAACACGGAAAGAAATGAAAGGGAAGCAATGGAACACTAAGAAAAAGAGATGATACGCACTGCATTGAAATAGGAGATTTGCACACAGTGGTTGTCGGAAAAAGGGAGTGCGCACAGATTTACACGCCAACTCTAGAAATTACCAAAATACCATTCTCTTCATATTATAGACAAAAAATATCCAGGGGCTATATTGACAAATGCTAACTTAATTTATTTTCTTTTTCTATTTTCTTATTACACCACCAATTCCATTATTTTCAAATTATTTATCACCATGGGCCCAAACCCAAACCACATATACCCCATATATATATATCAAGCTCACCAGGCTTAATTTTTCACTTGGGTTAGACTCGTGACCTCATTAACTAATTAATTGAGGTCCATTCATTTAAATTCCTAATCTCATGAACTATAAAATAAAATTATACAATTTAAAATTATTTATGTCCATCAAAGTAATTTATCATTAAATATTAAAAATACTTAGACCCACATTTAAAATGTCATTAAATTGACATTAAATATTAAAACACCTACACTCACTTTAGGGTCGTTACAATGACATTTTATCAAAGATTGAATATGAAAAATGAGTCTGCAAACATATATATATATATATATATGATGATGATGATTTTTATAATGTGGTCGGATGATTGGGGGGGGGGGGGGGGGGGGGGGGAATGATCCCTTTGTGTAAAATGCAGAAATATAGAACAAAACCAAATTAGAATAGTTATCTTGATAATTTCACAAAGGCTAAGATTTAGTGTAAATCACTAATAGAAATACACTATTAATCACAATCCTACAATCCTATTTACCATGGGTTTCTTCTTCTTTAAAAAAAAAAGAAAACAAACAAGCTCTTATAAAGACAATCTCAAAGCACTAATGCTTGCAATCACCTCTGACTGTGGCCCGGCCCAGCCCAGCCCACAAGAAAAATAGGCCCAACACCTATCCATACCAGATTCCAAGTCCATGACTAGAAAGTTCAGTAATATGCATAAGACATAAACATAAATTTCTTTTTAAATATAAGTAAATTTTGAGAAGCAAAAAATATTCATTTAACCAAACAGTCTTTTATTCTTGTTGGGATGAGCAATGGGCTTGGCCACCTCTAACACTTAGACCTAAATGAATATGAAAAATATTCGAAAATTGAAAACACACACGTATACGTACATGAAAAATAGTAAGCAAAATATAAAAGGAACACATCAAGATTTTTACTATGGTTCACCCAAAAAAATAGAGCTACATTTATGTTGAGCTGCAACAAGAAGAACTCATCGCTCTAGTCAAAAATAATTATACTCTCCATATACAAAGCTTTCATTCTCACTGTACACTCACTGGTTCTCGAACAAAAACGCTCAAAGATCACATACAGATCAGAAGACTTACCTAAGGAACCAGAGAAAATGAAGAAGATGAACATGTACATAGAGAAATCGAGAAGAAATCATATGCAAAAAATAACCCGGCCTGGATCCCAAGGAATAAAAGGATTTAAATATTTTGGACTAATTATCCGTTTTAACCTTTGTTCTGTTTAAATTCGTTAAGATAGATGCAGGGAGGGGCTTCTACTCTACCCAAATTTGGTCAGTGTTGGTAGCAAACATAGCTTCTGTTCTCTGCCTTTGGGGTGGGTCTGCACTAATGCTGCTCCTGCTCCTGCTCTTGATCCTGCTCCTCCTGATCATTGTGGCTTCCATTGATGTCATGTGCTGGGGATGGGAACGCGCGCTGCGCTACACAACAAAAGAAAACCGCGTTGGTGCACGAAGTAAAAGGTGTACTAAAATATAACCTAGAAAGTTGCTAACTAAAGTTACATCAAAAGCAAAGCATATCTTATCCAATGTTTTTCATTTGTCCACGTTAACTCTAATTCGATTATTCTAGCTAGCAAATTAATCTTTTCAGCTTTCAAGTCTCTTATTCGTCTTTCCTACTTATATTGATTTGTTATGCTTTAATCACTCATTGGTTGCTCAGGACATGTCAAATCTTTTCGTACCTCAATTGTCTTCTTTATACTCAATGCCTGAGCCTAATTGATAAGCCACTACCTCCTCAACTTGCTTCAATACCTCATATGCTCCAATGTATCCTCTCTTACTGTCGAACTTCTACCCCTCTGCCTCTTTTCAGGTGATTTCCACAGTATTCTCATGATTTCCCCTATCTTAATTAGGTCTAGGTGACTTTTGTTAACCAACCTTGGTCCAACAGGTGGGAAATCTACAATGGTGCCTTGCCCACTACGATGGTTGTTATTGTAGCCAAATTCAAATAATAATAGATGCCCCTTCTAACAAATCTACCACTTACTCTTAACATATTGTTAATTGTGTACTTGACCTGAACCAATTTACTAACTAGGTGATAAATGAATCGACTTGGCTAATTAGTTTGTCAAAAATGACACAAAATAATATTGTTTTCACTAGTTACATGCAATTAACATATTTCCATCTATATATTCTTGTTAATGTTTAGTGCTTTATCTTGATTATCTGACACATCTCACATTATGTCTTATCGCGCCATACATACCCTTTTTCATACTTTACCACTCGTAAATGTTTTTAAGATCTTTACAAGTCATCGTTGTCCCAAGGTGCACAATGAACTAGAATATTTTTATTTTAATTATATTTATATTTTACACATATTAATATTTAATTATCCAATTATTATTTTATAATGGTCCTATAAAATTCTATTAGAAAGTTGATGTCTTACGTGAGAGAAAACATTGGCACACTTAAGAACCACTCCTTTAATTGTAAAGGAAGAATTAATCATGTATCGAATAAGAAAAACAAATTTCCAAAATTAAAGTAACAAATTAAACACTCCAACTAAAGGTCAAATCATATGGAGATAACGTGACCCAATAGAATCATCAGCACATGGAGAAAAAAAAATAATAATTCGACCTAACATGTATTCAGTAACATAAAATTTACTATAACAAAATGGGTAATATTGAAGATTATTTTGAGAGTAAAGAGTAAGAAATATTAAATATATTTTTTAAAAAAATATATTTATTTATTATATCTTATTTTTACGTTTAAATATTTTTTATTAGTATGTGTTAAAATAAATGTATTTATTATAATAAAAAATATTTAGGCTTAAAAACAAAATATTGTACTTAAAATATAAATATAATTAATATTTCTTAAATACACTGATTAACATTATCTTAACAAAATAAACATGCACACGTGGCAGTGGAGGTCTGGGTCCGTTTGGGTTGGCAACTCAACTTAAGATTCCAGCCAAGCCAATATTCTACTTGAATTGAAATTGTTAAACCAACCTGGTATATAGGTGTGTAATCGGTTAGTATATAGGTGTGTAATCGGTTATAATTGAATTGAACTCACTCAAAATTATTAATCAAATCAAATTAAGTTGAGGTATATAATCGAATAGAACCAACTAAGTCATCTTAATTAACTAAAATAATCAAAATTAAATTAATCGAATTTTGAGTCATTGTAACCGAACCAAAAATCAAATTGAAATTTTTATCAAAAAAAATCGAACCAAACATAATAAAAGAGAGTTGGATTGTTAGTTCAATTCAATTTTTCAGTTATAATACCAAAAAATTCAAATTAAAATTCTTGAGAGAAATAATCGAAGAAGCAAATCAAAATTAATAACCAAATCGAACTAAATAACTAAAAATCTTGAGAGAAATAATCGAATCGAATCGCTACTAGTAAAAAAGGGAACAAAACCGACGATTAGGTTCGATTAGGTTGATTTACCTGAACTCTATTCATCCTTACCCATACAGTCTACAACGACTTGTTTGAATGAAAGAAATATAAATAACTCAAGAAATATTTTTATATTTCTATTTTAGTGACATAAGTAGATTTCAATCTCAAGTATATAAATCACTCATTTGAATACAAGAAGTAATAATTTATTAAAACCAACAATAAGTTAGATGCGTAATAAGAATTGAACCCCAAGCCACCTAGACATAATATAAGTTAGAAATTTCTGATGTGTCTGCCTTATTATTGGACCAAAAACTCTACCACCACTTAATGTGATTAATTTGTAGTAATAAAAAGCCTTGGATGTGGACCCAGTGAGTGACCTTTAACCACTACTAAAAGTTACAGAAGCTATATGTGGGGGCTATGTAATGCTTGGTTTACCCAAGAAGTTAAGAGAGATAGTGACAAAATATGTAGTACCCAATTACTTATATGGTTCAAAATAAATCAAAATGGCCATAGGGGTGACTATTTACATTTCATGTAAGATGTCTGTTTTAATGGGAAATAAGTAGTCTTTAGGACTTAAAATTCTTATCTCAGTTAATTTACATTCTTTTCACCTTTATACATTTTTTATTTTTTTTATTTCTATTGTTATTAAAATACTAACAATAAATTTATTTAATTAAAAATATCATCATTTGGTTGCTTGAATTTACAAGGAAAAAAAAACAATCAAAAGGCTCAGAAATGTCTCTATACAAATATTCCAATACTTAAATTAGACACTGAGAATGTTAAAAATTATAAAGCAGGGTCCCACAAGTATCAAAGACATATTTTTATTAGAATGATTGCTTGCTTAATTATTTATAGAAGAATATAGATTAATCTAAGTAGGACAGGATTAGAATTCTTATAGATAACGTTTATCTCTTATAGATGATATTCATCTTTTTAGAGAGATTTTCAAATGTTAGAGTTATCCTGTTTTGTGCGTTACATGGGACCCCCTGTATTCGGGGAAGTGTTTTGATAACGGAGGAGATCTCCGCACAAATACTCTAATACTTAAATCAAATACTGAAAATGTTAAAAACTATAAAACATAGTTTTCACCATTATCAAAGATGTACCTTTTTTGGAATGAGTATCCATTTATTTATAGAGGGATATGAAGTAATATTTTTAAGTAAGCCAGGATTATAATTCTTATAAATAACGTCTATCACTTATAGATGATGTTCATCTTTTTAAAGAAATTTTCGAATATCGAAGTTATCCTGTTTTGCTCGTTGGATGAGACCCCTGTATTTGGATAAGTGTTTTGGCAATGGAACCGCCCTCTGCGAAGCCTAGCTCCGGGGTCATGGCTGTGGCGTGGTGGCCCTAACCGTTGCAATCTTGAGGAGGTAGTTCTATAGGAGCCTTGGTGGCCCCGCAACCCCCATGGTAGGGCTGCGAGGGTTGCCACATACTAGTAGTCTCCAGCGGGTCTCTTGGGCCACGGGGCCTACTGTGGCCTCTAAGGCCGTGAGAGTGCCACCCATGGCCACCTGGGCCATAGAGTCTCCTAAGGCCCCCAAGCTCGTGAGGTTGCCACCCATAACTGCCTAGCTAGGTAGTGGGGTCTCCGGCAACTCCCATGGCCACGAGGGTCTCCCGCGAGGTTTTTGGGCCGTAGGGGTCACTACAACAAATTTTGGATTAAAAGGCATTTAAAAATACCTTAATAGATAGTTTATTGGGGCATTTTAACTATTATGACACTAATAATATTGTCGCGTGTAATTATGCCCCAAAAACGTATTGAGGCACTTACAAATGCCTCAAAAAGAAGTATAAATTTAAATTTGTTGCGACACTTAAAAATGCCTCAAAAATCACTATAAATTTATTTTTCATGTCCCCCACAAGGCCTTCTCTTAACTCTAACTTACTTCTCCCTCAACTCGAACCTTGAACCTTTCCTTCTTCTTGCACACGCATGACCACCTAATCTATACATCATCTTATTGATATATGTGCCTATGTTTATTTTATAGTATATCTAAGTTTCATTAGAATTATTCTATTGGGGCACTTAAGATTTGTCTATTAGGGCACTTCATCAGAGTGTCTTATAAGAATTATTTTAATGGGGCATTTCAAAAATTCTGCCCTATTAGATTTATCTATTAAGACACTTAGATTTGTCTATTGGGGCATTTCATTGTCGTGCCTCATTAGAATTGTTTTATTTGGGCACTTCTTTAAATTGTGCCTTAAAATGGTATTTTATATGGCACTTAATTGTTATGCCTCATTAAAGTTATTGTATTGGGGCACTTTTTTAGATTGTGCCTTAAAATGATATTTTAGAGAACACTTTCTAAAAAATGCCTTAAAATAGATGCATCAACAAATCATTTTTGTTGTAGTGGGTCTCTTATGGCTCCCACAGCTATGGGGGTGCCACCCCCGATCGACTTACATGTGTTGTGGTGTGCCCTCGAGATTGCCTTAGCAGGCCACGTGCCCTTGTGGTTGCCCTGATTAGGCCACGGGGTTGCCCCCAACGTTTGCTAAGGCTAGGTTGCGGGCCTTTACATCCTTTCGTTGTTGGGTCAACTCGATTGATCTCGATCGACTTGTTCTTTAACTTTTAATTTTGTGCTTTTTGTACCATGTTATATCAATTTTATTGAGGACGGTCCCTCTTTGCTTTCATTAGTCGGCTAGGGTAATCGTTTTAATTGGGCTTATATACTAACGTGTTCTAATAATATGAGCACCGATCTATTATGTGTGTCACTATATTATAGGACAAGGATTATACATTGTTTTAATTAATTTTATTTGGCTTAATACATAAGACACCTTTGAACTATTAAAAAATGTAGTATTTAACTTTTTAACTAAAATTTTGGCTTATTTCCTTTTTTAACCATTTTTTCCCATCACCTTAAATCCTTCCGTTAATTAAAAGTTAACGATTCAATTAATGGTAACAAGTAAGACAAATATTTCAAATTAATTTATACACATCAAATTAAATATTTATGCATTATCCCTTATAAATAAATTAATTTAATTTATTGGTGAGATTTAGAGTTTCAGTTATGACAGTGATGGTAACTAGGGATAATTGATGTTGACAAAAAGTTATTGAAGATAAGCGGAGCACAGTAATAAGTTTGGAAGAATAGTAGTGGCAAATAGAAAGGCAGCCGTGGGTGAAATCTTGGGTTTGAGAGTTTAGTTTTTTTTTTTTTTTTTTTAATTTTCAATCCAAGTATCTTCTAAAATTTGCTTACCTATTTATATTTCATCCCTTTTATACGCTTGTAAGGGGCGTGTAATTTACACTTAAATGAAAACTAACCCAAGGACTCAAAGTGACAAAAAGAAATGGTTAAAGGATGAAATATGTCAAAATTTTAATTTAACAACTAAAGACCATATTTTTTAATACTGGATAGACTCTTTTTATGTATTAAGCCAAGAAGTTGCTTTTAATCCATTTTTATGGCAATATCACAATCTCCCAAAGACAATGTAAATGAGTTGAAGCAAGAAGGGAAATTAAGCAGAGGTTGAATTACCTAAGGATAGAGAGTTGAATCCAGGATATGGGACGCCAAACAACGCGACTTTGTTTTCATTTCAAGGATGGATGATGGATATATCCACTTTAATTGTTATAATAATAATTAATTAATATCCACCAAGTGGTGGGACCCATGGGATCCAACCTATACCCCACGCCACGCACCATGCATTATCCATCTCCTCTTCCGAAACGCGGTTTTATCTCCTCTTCCACTGGCGGAAGGAAACAGCTTTATATATTATAACTCTAGCTCCCCTCATACGTTATATATATATATATATGCATCTTTTGAGTCAAATTAGATAATATTTCGAAGGAGATTCAATTATATTTTTTAACCATGTCACCAGAAGCTTTACATTGTGTCAAAGAGTGTTAAAAAAACAAAAATTCAGTCCATTTTACGATTTGCTATAGTGGTGCTATTATTAGTAGTTGCCCTGGAAGTTGGCCCGACTTCCAAGGCCAAATAGAACCCAGGGCACAAAAAGAGCCCCCCAAACCTAGTAGATGGGGCAGTGGCTTGTGCCTGATGTAGAGGTGGGTCGTTGGGGGTCAAAAGGAGAAATTAAACCCAAGAAAGAATACGCTCCGAAAGGGGGAAAAAGAGGTCCATGATATTAATCTATTCACTTTAAATCATTTCATCGTATTGAACCTTTCCCCCTTGTTTACTCTGACTGAGGAATCTACTAACTGATATTGGCCCCATGTTCATTTCCAACACTGGTTGGTATCTTTGCTGGCCTCCCAATTTTTATTGATTCTATTAGAACCATTAATGTTACATAAAATAAAATAATTTGAAGATTTTATTCCCAAAAAAAAAAGTAATTAAATTCAGAAAATAAAAAATAAAAAAAGCTTAAGCAGCTGGCAGTACCCTGCGCTGGCCTGGCTGTTTTGGGTTTTGCTTTGTTTTTCTTGAGAGAAGATGATGAACCCTATGGATTTGGACTATGAATTCACGCAATAATAAAGAACGGACTCACAAAAAAATTAAGTACTGTCTGATCAATAGTGAGATTTGGTTGTTTTAGATCTGTGTGAATCATGAAATATTCGGTGAGAAAAGTCAAGAGATAATGAATGTGAAGATGAGAAAAAATGTACAATTTAACAAGAAGAAACTACAACCTGATATACCATTTAATTTGGTTAATTCCACACCGATGCTATATTAATTTAATTGGCCCCTAAAATTGTTGCCCTTGAGCACCAAGACTAGAAATTTACAAGGAAGCATTTTGGCCTTTTTCATTGCTTTGGCCTTTTGAATTTTGTATTCCATGCCGGTTGCCCCATATATGTCCCCATGAAAGCTAAAGAGAAAAAGAGAAAAGCAGCCTACTTCATATCGTATAAGAAGCGAGAAGGAACCAGTAGTATTCTTAATTAGGTATCTACCTCTCTCTCTCTCTCTCTCTCTCTGCTTTTAACCAACCAAATTAACAGCCAGAAATGGAGGACCAATGCAGCCCTCTCAGTTGGGCTTATTGTCACTTCCAGGAAAAGGAAGAGGTAGGTAGATATCTCATTGCATATATGTTCATCTTTTCTATTACAAGTTTTTAATTAGATCTTTTACTAAAGAATGAATGGAAGCGATATGAATCTTTGTTAATCATGGGTACGCAGTAATTAAGTCTTGAATTTTCTTTCTTTGTTTTTGTGATGAATGAATGATGATCATTGTTCATCTGAAGGGAATTGAGGATTTGAGGCGGTCTCTTCTGTACACAACTCTGGAGCTGGAGACAACAATCATGGCTGCTCACGAGCAAATTGCAAGAAAAGGAGATGAACTCATTCATCTCAAAGATCTCCTGACAATGGCCGTCAAGGAAAGAGATGAGGCCCGCCAAAGGTGCCAAATGCTCAAGCTTGAGATTTCCCTCCTCCGGCACCAGCTTCAAGCTGCCGGAAAAGAAGAAGACGAACAGAAAGTACTGGAAGATGAAACCACGGCCGTTAGTGATCAGCTGGACGGGAATTTTCCTGGAAAGAAGCCTTTCCCGGAAAATGGCAAGTTCCTGCAGGCGGTGATGGAGGCCGGGCCGCTGCTGCAGACGCTGCTGCTGGCCGGACCGCTCCCCCAGTGGCAGCACCCGCCGCCGCAACTCAACTCCACCGACATCCCGCCGCCGCCACTGGCGGCACCGCCGGTTATCCGGCGGGAGTACTGTTGTGTCAGCAACAAGAGGACAGCCGCTTATTCTCCCCCAAAAGGCAAGCACCAAAAGGATGCTCAGAAACAATTGTCTGAAAGCGGTAGTCTGGTGAGTCCACTGACCATTTGACCAATCCCTAGTGTTCACAAGATTTTGCTGCCATTTGCCATCCTTTCCGTACTGTTAAAACATGGAAATTAGTGGTCTAATTCAGCATGAGAGGGATGGCCATGATTGAGCTAATTACTATCTGTAAAAAGAGTGTCTTAGAAACCAAGCAACCTAATTAACCTCTCAAGACAAAGAGAGAACATTCAAAGCCAGCCTTAATTTAACCTTACTTATTTTCCTGCCTGATTGAGACCTTATTTTGTCTTTCTTTTTCTGTAACCCTAATCTTATATATATGTATATATACATATGTATATGTGTGTAATGATATCTTAAGTTGCAGGCTTGGATTGTGTTAAAAAAAAAAAAGCACAATTATATCAAAATGTATCTTTATTGGTAGAGTGTGATTCTGGGGCATGTTGTCACAGTTTATGAGAGTTGGTTTGTGGTTATGCAAGTGATGTTATAATTGATGCCCAATGTGTCACATTCTGCCTTGCTTTTGTGTGTGTGTGTGTGTGTGTTTTTAAATTATTTATAACTTAATATTATTTTTTGGGGGGGTTAAAGTAGATGATGATGGTGGGTACATTAGAGCAGAACAAGCAATCAAAGATGTGGCCATATGCAACTACCATTGCATGGCCTCTGTCTGCCACTAAAATGGCACATAATTCCATCTCTTTCGCTTACATGCAAAGGCCCAATAATGGGAACTTTCAATTCTTTTGTATATATTAAAAATAAAACGTGCAAATAATTGAAAATTTTCGAGATAAAGCCTGATTGGACGAAAGTAATGCTAAGAGTAAGGTCAGTTGCTGCATCTTTTTAATTTGGGTTTTAAAAAGCTTATCTACAGCATAGCCCCACAATATTCCTTGGTAGATCAATTGAAGGTAGCTCAATTTAGTTTGACAATTGGTACAGAAATATTGAAAGTTCCGTTCGGTTTCATGGACCAGTTATTATAAGTCAACCAACAAGCTAACAAAAAACAAAGGAAGAAAAAGGACAGCAATTTGCAGATAATTGTGAGAGTAGAATAGATTGGAAGGGTTAAGTCCACATTATTAATTTCGTCTTTACATCCAACTGTTTGAATTCTCACTATTTGACTATAAATTCCATTATTCTAAAGAAAATAAAAAAAAAACAATTAAGGATAGTATAATTCAGGAAATGATAATTTTTTTTTTTAAATTTCTGCACAATTAACTGAATATATATCTAAATATATATCACATCTTTTTACATAATTAAGGTATCAATGAGTTGCATATATTAATTCCTTTCTTTAATTTGTTGGGATTACGAGTGAGTGTGTTAGGTATTGTTATCTTTAATTTTCTTTCAACATATCTAATTGAAAAGTTATTTATAAAAGGACTTTGCTAATTAATGGCTATAATCTAAATATTCAGATAAAAAGTCATTTAATACTTGTTTTATATTATTTTATAATATTTTGATAATATTTAACAAAATAAAAAAATAATTTTAACTTTATAAAAAAATCAAAAATTATGACTGAAAAGGGTATTGTTGGTAAATAAAATGATAAATAACATAATTATCTTAATATTAATAATTAAAATGACAAAAAAATATAATTGTATCAGGATACATCTATCCAAATAGATTTATTGTTTATAAAAACTAATGGTTAGGCACATTGTATTTGTACGCGCGCGGAACTCAAAGTGACCTCAATAACATTGTGCATTTAATATTTATTAATTAATTTTAATTTTCTTTTGTGATTTCTTTTTAAGGCAAGCCTCAGTAGTAAGTTGAGTAGTCCATGAAGAATGTTCACCATTTCCAACTCAATTTTGATTATAACTTTTCATATCCCGTAATATATTGAGTGGTCCTAAGTTTCTAATCAAGTGACTTTAGATATGGGTAAACAATTCTATTGTCATAAATATCATTCTCAAATGCAAAATCAAGAAACATGGGTTGTGATGTAGCACACTTAAATCAACACAAACTTAAAAAGGGCAGTGAATTAGGTGTCTTTACAAACGTTTCAAGCTTTCAAAAATTTGAGAGAAATGGAGATATAAACTAATGAAATATATAGTGATAATATCAAATAGGTAAATAATACTAAGTAGGTAAATAACAATAAGAACTTAACGAGGCACAAGATTTATAATGCTTCGACACTAGTCTATTTCCATTCCTCCAAAAATTAAATTAGTCGGCTGTAACTCTATCGAAATATTTGAAAATTTAAAAAAATTCGACATTTTAGAAAAAAAGTCAACTTATTCAAATAAATGGTTGATAATTCTAGACACAAAGTCGATAGTTTTTAAAAGGAGTTGACATTATACAGACAAATTTGAACTAAAAACATTTTGACTGAGAGCATTATTGAAAAATTTGTATTTTTGATTTATTGAGAAAATATTTTCAATAAATTTGATTTATTGATGATTTTTTTAAAAAAATTAATTTTCTCTTAAATTGAAAATTTCATATTCATATATCTCTTCAAAATAGTCGAGTATATTTTGTTTTAATCAAGTATGTTTGGGTGAAGGCTTAAATGCACTCCTGTACTTTAGCAAAAAGTCTTGTGGCACCCCAAACTTTCAAAATGTCCCATTAGACACCTATAATTCAAAAAAGTGAAATTATTAAATATTTTTTAATTTGTATTAAATTAAATTCACTTTTATACTTTACCAAAAACGTCTCGTGGCACTCAAATTTGCTTAAAAAAAGTGTTTAATAGTTTCACTTATTAATTTTTTTTTTTAAAAGTTCAAGGTGTCATAGGGCTTTTTTTTTTTTTTTTATATAAAATACAGGGATACATTTATGTTATTGCTAAAGATACCACAATTAAATTTTATGACGTGGAATCAACTATTTTAGGTACTTGAGTTTGGTGTCTAGTGAAACAAGGTTACCATGAGAATGAGACTGCCTTAAGGATGTTGCCCCAAGAAAAGTTGTTGTAAGAGAAGTTGCCTCAAAGATGTTCGCCACAAGAAATGTTGATGCAAGGATGTTCGCCACAAGGGATCTTGTAGCAAGAGAAATTGCCTCAAGGATGTTCACCACAAGGGATATTACCTCAAGGATGTTCGCCACAAGAGGTGTTTCTGCAAGGGTATTACGGCAAGAGATGTCTCATTCTCCTATTAATACTCGAAAATGGGTTAAAAGACTCATAGGAATCCTCGCCCACGATGACCCTCCAATGCCCAAGTCAATATCGGATAAAGATAGTTGTTAATGAAAAATAGTAAAAACATAGTTAATGTGTTAAAATTTTATCGAATCAGGAAGTCATTTTCAGTGTCCTGTAACTGAGTATTTATAAGGCGTGATTCTCAAGGATGCTAAGTGTTGACACTTGTCAGTTGTTAAGTGGGAGATTGGTCTTGCCGAGAAAAGGTTTTTGTTGCAAGCTCCATGGCACCGCAAGAATAATTGGCCGCAAGCACTTGGCCATGACAAGGCCCTTGTCGCAAGGACCGCCATACAGCAAGCAAGTGTCACGAAGACCTGCCATGTCACAAGGTGCTTGGCCACAAACCCTCTGCCACAAGCCTCATTGCCACAAGCCCTTATGTTGTGATCCTCGCAATGCCCCAACTCTTGCAGCAAGCCTTTATATTGCGAGCCTCTTTACAGCGCCCTTTGCCACAAGCCCATATGTCGCTTGCCTTTCTGCCGCCAGCCCCCACGCCACAAACCCTCAGTCGCAAGCCACAAGGCCTTCTTTTGGTGTGCCTTAGAGCACATTGTCACAAGCTTTCTTTGCTAAGTAATTAATACTCTTAAAGCACATTGTCGCAAACTTCAATATCATTTTTTCTTTTAAAAAATCCTCCATTTTCTCCTTATAGTTTTCTTACGGTACAACAATTTAATTTAATACAAATTAAAAATAGTTTAATAGTTTATTTTTTAAAGTAGAGGTGTCTAATGGGATGTTTTTGAAAATTTGGGGTGTCACAAGACTTTTTTACTAAAGTACAAGGATGCATTTATGCCTTCACCCAATATGTTAAAAAGTTTGTGAGAAAACCTTTATGAAAATCGATTAAGTATAAAACATCTTTTTGATATAATCAATCGATTATTGCTCAGTATTCTTTCAAAAACAATTAAGTATATGAACTTATGAATTAGTCCAATCGACTATCATAAGTTCCTACTTGAGTATGTTATGCAATATTCTGTTATCTTAATGATAAATCGAGTATGGTGCTTTTGAAATTGAGTAAGGATCTTTCAATCACTCGAGTGAGCTTTTCTAAACAATCAAGTATCTTAAAAGTTACATAAATCTCAGCATCTTTTTACTCAAGTGAAGCTTATCTTTTAATCAACTAATGTATTTGTTGAGTATTGTGAAGCATCAGCCCCTTAAATGTTGTCGTTTTGATAAATGAATGAAGGCCAGGTGGCAACCTCACACTGGCTACTCCAAAACGATGTCGTTTTGGAGCTTAGGTGATAGCATGGCCCAAAATGAAAACCTCCCTCGTCGTTTCATGGCTCATTGATTCTCCCGTACCGCATCTTATTGTTTAGCTGGCTACAATTGAGGTCGTTGATCTTATCCCCAGATTTTATCTCTATTGTTGTTTCTACCTATTTATATCCCTCCGATTCCTCGATATTTGTGTATCGAAGAAAAAGAAAAGGCAAGAGGTTGAGTCGAGTTTCATTAGGGTTCTCTCTCTCATTTTGTTTCTGTACATATTCTTCATTTCTTCTAGTTTCATAGGGATGCCTTCTGATTTGCATGTAATCTTTGGATATTTTTGTTAGGAAACCAGTGAATGTATAGTGAGGATTAAAGTTTGTACAGTAAGGGTGTAAATCATTTTTTCGACTAGTGCAGTGAGCTTTTCTCACCAGAGCTCAACATGGATATAGCCTTAATTTAAAGGGTGAACCATGGTAAATCTTATTGTGTTCGTTTTCTTTCATTTCCTTTACTGTTTATGTTTGTGTATATCTATGCTTCCATTTTTTGAATAGTCATTTTAGATTCGTTTTTGTTCTAACTATTAGAGGTGGCTGAGCTTTTGCTCGTCCCAACAGTGGTATCAGATCTTGTTTTTAGTATTCACGTTTTAAGGTTAGATACAATCAGAGTCTGTGTTGTTCAAATCTAAGGTTTCTTCGTGCTGCTCGAGTTTATCTGATTCTCTAGGGTTTACTATGAACCTCAGTCAGTTGGGTGTTTTACTGTGTGAGTCTTTGTTAGTGTTTAGAGTTTTAGGGTATCTTCGTGTAAGGCAAAGATGATATCAACCCAATTTGAAATTGGAACATTCAATGGGAAAAGCGATTTTGGAAGTTGGAAAAAGAATATGAGAGTTCTTCTCTCTTATCACAAGGTGCTTATTGCACTAGAGCCCGATGATAGGAAATGGATAACAGATCAGTTAGAAAGAATTGATGAGGTCAGAGAAGAAGCCTACAACCTCATATTTCTCCACCTAGGTGACAATTTCATTCGTAAGGTTGATGGTATGAATACCCCTATTGATCTCTGGAATAAACTAAAATCCTCATATGATGTTATGACTGCTCCTAATTTGGTTTACCTTAAGGGTATGTTATTTAATTTTAAAATGAATGCATCTAAGTCTACGGATGAGAATATTGATGAATTCACTAGACTTACTTTACTATTAAGAGATGCTAATAAAGCTTTAAGTGATACTAGTAAGGCTATGATATTGTTAAATTCTCTGCCTGATGATTACAATGTTGTTAAGCATGCTTTACAATATACTAGAATTGTGCCTAGTTTAGAGCTTGTTATTTTTTGGATTAAGGCCAGAGAGTTAGAGTTAAATACCTCTGAGAAACCTGGAAATAATCTGTTTGTTAAAGGAAAATCTAATAAAAAGAATAGTATTGGGAATAATAATCAATCTAGGGGTTCAGGGTCTAAGGGTAAAAATAAAGAGAGTAAGGGAAAATAAAAACAAACTAAGTGGAAATGTTATCACTGTGGGAGGAGGGTCACATAAAAAAATATTGTTATGATTTCATAAGAAAACAGAAACAAGGGGGAAATGTGATTGTAGTTGCCGGTAGTTCAATACCTTGACTAAAGTGCTTACTATATCTAGTTCTTTTGTTACTAATGAATGGATAATGGATTTTGGATATTCCTTTCACATGTGTCCAAATATTGAATAGTTTCAAAATTTTAGTAATAGAGAAACAGGTAAAGTGTATGTGGGAAACAATCATTCTTACAGTGTTCAAGACATAGTTGACATATCTTTGAAATTGCATGATAATAAAATTAGAATGCTTATTGATATAAGATATGTACCCGGATTAAAAAGAAATTTAATCTCTCTTGGTACTTTGGATGAATTAGGTTTTTCTTATAAAGCTGAAAATGATTTTATGCATGTCTTTAAAGATGATGATCTGATTCTTATTGGTACTAAGAAGCATGGATTGTATGTCTTGAATGGTTGTTGTCAATTCGCTGTTAATATATTTTCTGCATGTATGGTTAAATCTGATAAGACATAACTCTAGCACTTGAGACTTGGTCATATGAGCCAGAAATGGTTATAGGCACTATCAAACCAAGGTTACCTTGGTCCAATGTCTATAGACTCCATGGATTTCTATGAACCTTGTACTCTAGGCAAGCAACATAGGTTGAGCTTTCACAAAGGAACTCATCTGGCGAAGGCATGTCTGGAATACTTGCATGCAGACCTGTGGGATCCTTCACAAGGCACTCATGGTGATAACAGGTATTTTCTATCCATTGTTGATAATTTTACAAGGAAAGTTTGGGTGTTTCTACTTAAAACTAAGGATTAGACTTTAGAAAAATTTAAAACTTGGAAAACTTTAGTAGAAAACCAAACTAACAAGAAAATTAAAATCTTAAGAACTAACAATAGATTAGAATTTTGCAATATGGAGTTTGATGAGTTTTGTAATTCTCACGGTATACTTAGGCATAAAACAATAAGGAACACACCCCAACAAAATGGGGTGGCTAAGAGAATGAATAAAACATTGTTAGAAAAGGTTAGGTGCTTACTATTTATAGCTAGTATGTCTAAATCTTTTTAGGGAGAAGCACTCTCAATTGCTGCACACTTAGTTAACTGAAGCCCTTCTACAGTTTTAAATCTTAGATGTCCTGGAGAAAAATTGACAAGAAGGAAATTGAACTTAAATTATCTCAAAGTATTTGGGCGCGAAGCCTATGCACATCAATCTGTGGGAAAGCTAGATCCAAAGTCCATAAAATGTGTGTTTGTGGTTATCAAGATGGGACTAAGGGCTATAGGTTGTGGGATAGAAATTCAGGTGGAGTTAAAATAATTATAAGTAGGGATGTCATATTTAATGAAGCTATTTTCCCATACAAATTAGTAAACTTGGAAGTAGATCTCAAACCTAGAACCCCAAATGACTATGCTATAACAAGTGCTACCCAAATTGAGGTGAAGCAACTAGCAGGAGTTGATGACTTGCCAGCTGCTCCTGCCTCTCAAGTTCCTAACCTAGAAGGTGTTCCCTTACCAGAAGCCAACCCAAATCAAACCTCTAATCATGAAAGTGATCAAAATGAGCAAACTGATGACCTTGAGGCTGAGATGAAACAGCATGACTCTCCTCAGCAAGACCTTAAGGACTATCAATTGGCCCGAGAAAGAATTAGGAGAACTGTAAGACCTCTTACTAGATATGCTTATTCAACTCACATGACTACACCAAATGGCAGCAAGCAATGGATGAAGAGATGGTTTCTCTGATGGCCAATGAAACATGGAAATTGGTTCCAAAGCCTGAGAATCAGAAGTTGGTAAAATGTAAGTAGTTATACAAGCTCAAAGAAGGCATGACTCCCTCTGACCTTATTAGATATAAAGCTAGATTAGTGGCTAAAGAGTTTACTCAAAGGGAAGGTATAGATTACATTGAAATATATTCACATGTAGTCAAGTTTAAAACCATTCGTATGATGCTTGCTATAATTGTGCATTTTGACTTAGAATTGGAACAATTAGATGCCAAAACTGCTTTCCTACATGGGGACCTTGATGAGCTTATATGTATGGATCAACTAGCTAGTTATATTGATAATTTACATCTTGAATATGTTTGTTTACTTAAAAAATCTTTGTATGGATTAAAACAATCCCCTAAGCAATGGTATAAAAAAATTGATAATTGTGCTATTGAGATTGGTTTTGTTAGAAGTAAATATGATAACTACTTCTACTTTATGCTCTATGATATTCCTATTTACTTACTTCTGTATGTATGACTGCACTCTCACCCTGCAATTAAAACACATTAAAACTTTTATATTTTTTTTTCTTTATTTTGGTGAGAGGTTTATACTTGTCAGTGTACGAGTGTAGTTGTAGTCCAAATTTAAATTTATATTTTCTGGATGAGTCCAGGTCGTCTACTGAGAGATTTATTTATGGCAAAAGAAAAAGAATGTCATACACACGCACACGCATTTAGATGGATTGGTAACAAGATTATTTTATGGTTTTTTTTAAACAACAGATACTAGGAAATAAAGAAAGATAGAGGTAGAAATAAATAACTTGAGTTAAGACAATTTCAGTACCAACCCGTTGATTCTCAAATTTTAGCAGACAAGGTTAGTAACATTAATTTAATTTTAGATATGAGGGTTTGTTACTAAATGCAATTAGAGATGATGATAGTTCTAGTTTAAACAATCTCCATACATGATATGTGAGATTCTAATTTAAGAAACTATCATAAATTCAATTACAATTAATATACAAAACAACTAAATTAATCATCTAGATTTGGGTATGATAGCGTTTCCAGTTCTAATAACTCCCATGCGTGACATGAAAGCTCTAAATTAGGCTTATGCTCCAATCCAAATCTAGTGATTTTCCAATAATTAAAACACACTCATACCAAAATTTAAATTAATGTTACTCATTTAAAGCGTAGTTTTCTTTGGGAATCATTGGCATTGGACATTATCCTTGCCTTAACCCAAGATTAGATTTAGCTACTTATTTCCATTTAAAAGTTAATTAACAAGAATTTAAATGGCGTAATTTAAATAACAAAATTTAAATGACAAGAATTAAGATAGCATAAACTAACCGGCCATTTAGGCAGTGGATAATTAAAAGACAAGAATTAAAATTACAAAAATTTAAAAGGCAAAAATTAACCGACCATTTAGGCGGTGGATAATAAAGTAACAATAAATGACATAAGAATTTAAAAGAAGAAAGGAATGAAGTAAGATTACGAGAGAAAACAAGAGAGAGAATAAGAGCAATTCTTTAAGAGAAACTTTAAGAACAAAACTAAACTTTGATTCAAGTAATAACCACAACTTTACAAATGCACCCAAGTGAACTATTTATAGCCCACAAGATGCAATACAAACCACACAAATATTCAACTAAATATAATTATATCTAATAGACACTCACAAAACATTCACCTAACTAATGAAAGAAAATTAGGTAAAAGACAAAAAATACCAAAGACTTTAGGTGGTGGTGGTGGATTACTCATAAGAATACAAAATACTTTAGGTGGTAAATCATTTATAAAAAAAATACAAAACAAAGAAAAGTTTTCTACAAATTGGGCTTTGTTGGGCCTTTGATTGGTCTTGGGCCTTTGGTTGGTCTTGGGCCTTTGGTTGGATTCCATTTGATAGTTGGGCCAAGTGCACTTGAAACATCCTCTAGACTTCATAATTGGCCTTTGAATTTGAGCAATAAAAAATGGATAATCCAATGTCTTCAATTATGCCCCTAATTAATTGTAGAAGCCAACTTCCTTGCTTCATCCTGAAATAATATGTAATACGAATAATTGTTTACTTTAAGCATAAATATAAAGCCAAAATAGGGATATAATTCATTAGGATATAGGAAATATTGACCCTTATCAATGTAGATGATATTTTATTGATTAGTAAGTCCAAGTCTAAAATATGTGAATTGAAATCATTGTTAAATACCAATTTTGACATGAAAGACTTAGGATCTGCTAAGAAAATTTTAGGAATGGTGATTGAGAGAGATAGGAGTAAATTTTGTCTAAAAGTACATCAACGTGATTATTTTTTGAAAACTGTACAAAAATTTGGCATGTTGGAGTCAAAACCTGTAAGTGTTCCCTTAACTGGCCATTTTATTCTGTCTAAGTCTCGGTGTCCTTCATCTGATTCTGATATCCTTAAGATAGAAAACATCACATATGCAAATGTAATTGGAACTATCTTGTACTCAATTATTAGTATCAGTCAAAACCTTGCATATTCAATTTCTTTACTTAATAGGTTCATACCTAACCTTGGGAAACCCTATTGGGATGCTTTAAAATATTTGTTGAGATATAATAATGGTTACATAAATGTTGGTTTAAATTATAGAAAATATGTGATGCACTTGATCTTATGGGCTTTGTAGACTCTGATTTGCAGGGGATAGAGATTCAAGGAAATCTACTACTGTCTTTTTCTTCACCTTATGAGGCAATTGCATTAGTTGGAAATCACAATTGTAGCCTTTGGTTGCATTAT
This sequence comes from Diospyros lotus, assembly GCF_014633365.1. NCBI lineage: Eukaryota > Viridiplantae > Streptophyta > Magnoliopsida > Ericales > Ebenaceae > Diospyros > Diospyros lotus. The sequence continues at coordinate 21,862,744 of NC_068344.1, forward strand.
CTTCCACTGAGGTAGAATATATGGCAATAACATATGCATTTAAAGAAGCCATTTGGCTTCAAGGTCTCCAAAAGGAAATCCATCTATTACACAGTAGAGTTGTGGTGTTCTCAAATAGCCAGAGTGTTATTCACCTATGCAAGAACCCAGTGTATCAATAAAGAACCAAGCATGTGGATGTAAGATACCACTATGTGAGAGATTAAGTGGCAAACAGTATTGTGAAGATTCAGAAAGTCCCCCACTGAAGACAATCCAACTGACATAGGAACAAAGGTAGCGACAACAGCTAAGTTCAAACATTGTTTGGACTTGTTGCATGTTGAAGTTGGTTGAAGGAACAACCAACAAGAGTGATGATGGCGAGGATTGAAGCATGTTGCACGTTGTTAGAAAAAGTGACCTCGAGGTGTTGAAGCTTCAAGGTGGAGATTGTTGAGTATTGTGAAGCGTCAACCCCTTAAACACTGCCATTTTGTTAAGGGAAGGAAGGCCAGGTGGCAACCTCACACTGGTTGCTCCAAAACGATGTCGTTTTGGAGCCCGAGTGATAGGATGGCCCAAAATAGAAACCTCCCTCATTGTTTCATAGCTCGTTGATTCTCCCGTGCCATCTTGTCGTTTAGCCTGCTGCAATTGAGGCCGTTGATTTGATCCCTAGATTTTTTCTCTACCATTGCTTCTACCTATTTATATCCCTCCAATTCCTTAAGATTTGTGCATCGAAGGAAAAAAAAAAAAAAAAGGAAAGAGGTTGAGTCAGGTTTCATTAGGGTTTTCTCTCTCATTTTGTTTCTGTACATGTTCTTCATTTCTTCTAGTTTCATAGGGATGCCTTCTGATTTGTATGTAATCTTTGGATATTTTTGTTAGGGAACCATTGAGTGTATAGTGAGGATTAAAGTTTGTACAGTGGGGGTGTAAATCATTTTTTTGACTAGTGCAATAAGCTTTTCTCGCCAGAACTCAACGTAAATGCAACCCTAATTTAGAGGGTCAACCACGGTAAATCTTGTTGTGTTTGTTTTCTTTCATTTCCTTTACTATTTATGTTTGTGTATATCTATGCTTCCATTTTTTGAATAGTCGTTTCAGATTCGTTTTGGTTCTAAGTGTTAGAGGTGGCTAAGCTTTTGCTTGTCCCAACAATATTTTATAAATCGAGTAAATATATGTATTAGTCAAGTGAAGATAGATCGGTTTCTTCTCTAGAACTAAATGTAATCGAGTAACCAATGCTAGTACTCGAGTAAAGTTTATATCGGTCGAGTAAATCTAACCTTGTAATCAAGTGATTTACAAAAGTTTTTGTGGCTTCCATGATAATCAAGTAATGACTTGGTCCACACTCAAATAAACCCTCTACACAGTCGATTACTTGAAAAGACCTATCAAATAAGGCACTATATTAGTCGAATAAATTCATATATTAGTCGAGTAATTGTTGTCAGATTTTGAAAAATATAGTCGTTAGACGCATTAAATACTCGTCAGTTTCAACTTTTTAGTTCATTAAATATATTTCAGCAATTTTTTATGAATTAATATCTTTGTTGACTAATGAAAATACCCTCATTATTTTGCCTAATTTGCAAACCTTGAAAGTATTTTAACTCACCCATTATACTCATTTCAAATTCACCTTGCATAAGTTTGGCAAAATCATCAAAAAATATTTTTTATTTGAGGCTCCAAAAATAATGTTATCAACATATATTTATACAAGTAAAATATCCTTACCATGATTTTTAATAAAAAGGGTTGTCTCTTTTGAAACCTTTTTCTAATAAGAATGAGCTCAATCTTTCTTACCAAGCTCTAGAAACATGTTTTAAACCATATAGAGTTTTGGAAAATTTAAAAACATGGTTCTCATAATGGGGATTTTCAAAACTGAGAGGTTGTTCTACATATACCTCTTTATTTATATATCCATTCAAGAATACATCTTTTACATCAATTTGAAATAATTTGAAATCCTTGTAGCATGCAAAAGCTAAGAGCATCCTAATGGCTTCTAATCTAACTATAGAGGCCTATGTTTCATCATAATCTATACTTTATTCTTTACTATACCCCTTGACAACTAATGTACCCTTGTTTCTAATAACTATTCCATCTTCATCTTGTTCCTAAAGACCTATTTAATTCCTATAATTGGATGGTCATTAGGCCTAGGAACTAATTGCCACACTTCATTTCTTTTGAATTGATTTAATTTCTCTTACATGACATTGATCTAATATTCATCTTTTTAAACTTCCTCAATGTTCTTAGGCTCAATTTGGGATAAAAAGGCTGCAAAATGATATTGATTTTTAATGAATGATCTAGTTCCAACACTTTTAGAGAGATCACCAATTATTTCATTTTCCACTACATATTTTCTTTTCCTAGGAAATGATAGTTCTTTTTCTTCATGCCTCACATTTTGCTCATAAGAATATTGTCATTTGATGGTGTTTCTTCATTATTTTCAAAAGGATAATTTTTTAAAATTTCTATTTACATCAAGATCAATTTCTTCGTTTGGCTTTGGTAGATTATTGTTTAAATCATCAACAACAACATGAATTGATTCTTTTACTACTAGAGTTCTTTTATTAAAGACCCTATATTCCTTCCTTTGGGATGAATATTCTAGGAAAATGCCTTCATAACTTTTGCATCAAATTTACCTAAGACATCATTTCCGTTATTCTATATGAAGCATTTACTCCCAAATATATGAAAATATAAATATAATATGTTTGGTCTTTTTCCTTTAAATAATTCATAGAGGATTTTCTTTAATATTGGCCTTATGAAAATCCCATTTAGAATATAACATAAAGTGTTTATGACTTTTGCCCAAAAATACTTTGATAGATTTTTGTCTACTAACATAGTTTAAACCATTTCTTGCAAGAACCTATTTTTCTTTTCTATTACCCATTTTGTTGAGGAGTTCTAGCACAAGAGAAATTATTTTCATATCCATTTTTCTCACAAAAATATTTAAAGAGGCCATTTTCAAATTCTCTTCCATAATCACTTCTAATTTTTGAAATATTGACTCTATTCTCATTTTGAATTCTTTTGTAAAAATTTTCAAAGGATTTGAATGTTTCATCTTTGGTTGTTAGAAATATAATCCATGTGAATCTAGAATAGTCATCTACTATTACAAATGCATATTATTTTCCTCTTAAACTTTGAGTTCTCATAAGCCCAAATGAATCGTGTAGTAATGCTAGAGGCCTAGAGGCTAACATTTCATTCTTAGGCTTAAATGATTCACTAATTTGTTTACCTTTCATACATGCTTCACAAATGTGATCTCTTACATATCTTACTTTTGGTAAACCTTTCACAAGATCTTTCCTAGAAAGTTTGTCAAGAATGCTCATACTAGCATGTCATAGTCTATTGTGCCAAAGGCATGAGTTTTGAAATATTGAAGCTATCAAACAACTTTCTATATTAGATGATGAAATATAATTAGGTATACCACATAGACATTGCCTACCTATTTACTAGCAATTTTGATTCATTTGATTTCAAACAAATCACTTCACATGAGTTTGAGCAAAAACATACTCTATGTCCTCTATCACATAATTGACTTATGCTTAATAAATTGTGTTTAAGACCCTCTACAAAATCCACATTCTCTAGCATTAAATTAGGAAATTAAATAGAGTCAATCCCAAGAATTTTATCTTTTGAGTTGTCTCCATAGACTACATTACCTCCATTCTTGTATGTGAGATTGTTGAAGAGTCTTTTGTCCCTAGTCATATGTTCGGAGCAACAACTATCCAAAAACCATTTGCTACTTGCGAGATTTGAAACCAATACAACCTGTCAAAGAACAAATTATATTGTTCCCTTTGGTATCCATACTTTCTTGGATCCTTTTTGGTTAGCATTAGCGTATTCTTTTGGAATCCAAATTTGTTAAAATTTTGTGGGATTGTTTTTAACGAAACGTTTGTTAATTGAATGCCCATATCTCCCACAATAATTACAAACTACATTAGTTTTTGAAAAAGGCATTTTTGATATAAATCTTTGCTTTGAGCCTCTTACAAATGTAATTTTTTCAATTTTATTTTGAAATGGATCAAAATCAATTCCTTATTTTCCTTCAAAATTTCTTCGATTCCCTATAATCATTTCAAGTTTTTTTTTTTACCCTCAACTAACTTTTCTAGAGATTCTTTCAAATCCATATTTTGTTTATGAAGATTTTCCTTCTCATCACTTAAAATTTTCTTTTCATCATACCATGAGTCTTTTTCCTTTTTTAATGATGTGATTTCTTCTTCAAGAGGCTTTATTTTCTTCTTTAGAAGATTTTTTTTCAAGCTTACTTTTTCAAACTCTTCCATTAGTTCATTAAAGGCAACATGCAACTCATCTAAAGGAAAATTGGAAGTAAAATAAGTAGAGTAACAAGATGTTACCTCGTCTTCTTCCTTGGCTATGAGACACAAGTTGGCCACATTTTGCTCTTGTGATTCATCACTAAAAGATGAATCCTCATCGCTCTAAGCCGCAAACGCCTTCTTTTTTCCTTTCCTAGCATTCTCTTTCAACAAAAGACATTCTGTAATATCCCAAATTTTCTAGAGGGCTCAAAAGTAAGTTTAACTTGAGCCATAGGTGAAATTATCAAAAGATTAGGGGCTTAAGTATAAATTCTTACAGTTATAAGTACTGAATCGACTAGAGGGAACACCCGGGGGCTCAAATACCTAAGGAAATGGGCATATAACTATCGAGCATCTCGAGAAATGATTTTTAGCATCAAGAGAAATCATATCAGAGACAATTTTCGGTACAATTTCGAATCTGGTTGAAAAATCGAATTGTCCTAAGGGACTTCCAAAAAGTCAAAAAAACCCTTAAAAGGTCAAATTTGGGCCTGATAAACAACCCTTAAGTGATTTCTGAGTGAATCAAGGGGGTTTTGCAAGCAAAGCATAAGTCTGAGCCAAAGTGTAATTTTTAAAATTTCTTGAGAGAGGTCGAAATGACGTATTTCCTGGAACCTTGAGGGTTAATTGAGAAATTTAGAATGTAAGGGTCTCAACATAAATGTTGAAAAACCTAGGGGCCTTGTGGAGAAGGCCAAAATGCAATTCATAAAATGAGAGGCGTAATAGTATAATTTTCAAAAGAGCTTGGAAGCCATGGCCGACCAAGCTCCATCCCATCACCGAATTATGCCATGGCACTACAAAAAAATCAGCGTTTAGTGGCGATTGTTTTTGCATTTAGTAGCGGTTAAGTAATTTAGCGGCGGTTTTGAAAACCGTCGCTAAGTCAGCCGTCGCAAAGCGTTTAGCGGCGGTTTTTAGCAATCGCTGGAATAACCGTCGCTAATTTTAAATTTTGCAGCAGTTTTAAAAATCACCGCTAAATAAGTGATTTAGCGGGGGTTTCTATAATTTTTAGCGGCGGTTTTGAAACTGCCGCTAAAAATTTAAAAAAAAAAAATTTAATTTTAGCGGTGGTTTCAAAACTGTCGCTAAAATTAATAAAAAAAATTAAATTGTTAATTTTAGCTGCGGTTTTGAAACCACTGCTAAAATTAAAAATTTATTTTTTTTATTGCCCGCGCAAGCCAACCCGACCCGCCCAGCCCTTACGCGCCACGTGGCGATACTGGAAATTAAATCCCAGCGCGCTCTCCCCGAGTTTTGAACCCAAGATCCCTTGTGCGCCCGCACGCACGCAAACCATCTGATTTGCGAAGAACCCCTTAACATATATGCACATACATATATATATATATATTATATACTAATCTAACAACTAATTTTCAGAATTATATTTTATATTTTTTAATATATATTAAAAACATTTATTAATTGATTATTTTTTAAAAGAATAATAGAATAAATTAAAAATAAATTAATTGAGTTAAATTAAATAAATTAATTGATTAAAAATAAAAAAGAAGATTTTATATATTTTTTAAAAATTATTAAAATTTTGTTAAATTTATTTTTATTTTTTTAAATTATATTTTTAATGAATTTTGCTATTAATTTAAATGCAATTTTAAATTTAATTTTAATATTTTATATTTATTTAATTTTTAATTATTTTCTTAAGAAAAATTTAATTCTTTTAATGAAAATAATGAATTTTAATATTTCAGATTTTTATTTAATTTTTATTTTTATTTTTATTTTTTTTAATTTAGCGACGGTTTATTTAATTTTTTAATGAATTTTGCGGCGGTTTTTGAAAACTGACGCAAATATTATTTTATTTTTAATTTTAAATTATTGATTTTTTTTTAAATTTAGCAGCGATTTTTGAAAAATCGCCGCTCAAGTTTAATATTTTTTGAATTTTGTGGCGGTTTTCAAAAACCGCCGCAAATGTTAATTTAATTTTAATTTTAAATTATTTAATTTTTTTTAAATTTAGCTGGCAATTTTTCATTTAATTTTTTTTGAATTTAGCAGCGGTTTTTTAAACCGCCGCAAATGATAATTTAATTTTAATTTTAATTTTTTTTTAAATTTAGTGACGATTTCTAAAAAACTGTCGCGAAATAGAATTTAATTTTTTTATTATTTAATTATTTTTTAAATTTAGGGACGATTTTTGAAAACTGCTGCAAAAAAATATGTTTTACTTAATTTTGCGGCGGTTTCATAAAAATCGCCGCAAAATTTTAAAAAAATCGCTGCAAAAATCATATTTTGTGACGATTTCAAAACTGCCGCAAAATATCATGTTTTGAGCCGTAAAAAAATCGCCGCAAAAAATCAAATTTTTTGTAGTGTGGGAGGCTCGAGAAAGTGGCAAGGGACCTCAGGTCAAGGCCCTAGGACCGATCTTGGCTGACAATCGACCTTGGCATGGTAAAAAATAGCCAAACTTTTCGATCGAAAGTGACTGGAAAGTTGGCTACTTAAATCGAGGGTTTGAAGGCTCTTTTGGTGGGTTTTGGATAGAGGGAGGTGGAGGCGTCTAAGGGGTTGGATTAAATGGCCAAGGGCGTTTTGAACCCTAATTTTGCGTATAAATAGAGAGGGTTTGGCCGAAAGTTTGAGGAAGTTAGAACTTCAAATTGACCCCGATATTGAACGAATTGAGGCACCAAATTAAAGGGCTTTTGTTACCCATGAGATAAGGGTCAAATCTAGATAACTTGAAACATTTTCGTGATGGTTTGAGAGAGTTTCGAAGCTCGCAGGAGAATGAAGGCGGGCGGTCTGGCCGAATCTTTGGCCGGCAAATTAGAGGCCTTCCGGTGCTCCTTTAAGGCCGCAAGTTGTTCCATCTAGATCAATTCAATGAAGGAGGCAAGGTGGTGCAGAAATTCGTCATCGCCGGTGTACCAGCGCTTGAGAAGAAGGCTGAAGCGTGGCCTTCACGCGCAAAAGCCACGAGCGACGCGTGCGGGTGCATCCTAAGCCAGAAAATTCTGGAAAAAAAATCTTAAAATTCCTAAAAAAATATGCTCTCAAGGGTTGTGCAAAAAGTTTTGGTTTTGAATTTTCCAGTTCCTCGATTTTCGTAATGACTAATTTTGTTTTGCCTGCAAACAAAGCTTTGAGGTAAGTTTTAGAATTTTCATTAGAATTTTTTAGAATATTATGAATTGTTGTGAAAAAATATTCGAGAAAATAGTCGCAAAGGTATTTATTGAAATTTTAGAAAGGAAAATGAGAGAAAATAGAGGAAAATATGAAGAAATTGAGGTGTTGATATTTTCTATAATTAATTAAATATGATTTATAGGATTGTTGTGCTTAAGGTGAAGTAGTTTGTGCTATCTTCGAGATTTGGCACAAAAACTGAGGTGGTGCGCGCTTTTCAAGATATTCTGAACTTTGTGAAAGGTAAGTGGTATTACTCAATTTGGATTTAGTTTATGAAAAGGACTTGAAAGTGTTTTCAACCCAAAACCCAGTTTTATGAAAAACGTTTTGTTATCATGTTGTCATGTCATGGTATGTTATGCATCACGTAGATTGCATTTACATTTTTTGCTAATGAAATATACATATGAGCACGATAAGATTCACAGTCATACATTGCATAGGTTTGGGATTAGGGACTGACATCGTTGATTTGCCAAGGGTGCACTCATACACCTCGATCTAGTAGGGAGACGGTAAAAAGGGCAAGTAACAGTTGGGTGTCGTCGACCCAAACATGAGAGTAATGATGATATGTGAATTGCATTCATACACATGCATTAAATGATATACTCTTACTTAGATGATTCAGCATCTAATGTGAGCCTTGCCCCTGGAACATTCAAATGTTCCAGATGGGGTTTACAACAAAGGCACAAAAATTTATGAGATGTAACTACTCAGGACATTACGGATGCAAATAAAGTATTTTTTGCATTTAGTTTTCTATGTGAGGATCTAATTATGTATTAGTCATGTTATGTTATGTTTTCAAGTCATATTGAAAAACTTATTTTATGTTTCAAATCATGTTAAAAAACTTATGTTACGTTTCAAGTCATGTTGAAAAACTTATGTCATGCTTCAAGTTATGATAAAAGACTTATGTTCTAATGACGAATAACCTTGTATTATTGATTATGTTTGAAACTATCATGTAATATTATTAGGGTTCGAGGTATGTTGAGGTTTGATTTTTGCTTCCGCAATTGATGTTTATGATGATTCTCTTTCAAGATAAATGTACGAAAATTTTGGGAAGGATATGAGGAATGATATGATTTAGCAATAGTTTTTAAGAAGAAGAAATTTTTTTCCAAAATTATCCTAAATTATAACACGCCCGAGAAAGTGGGGTGTTACATATTTTGTCCTTATATGACCTATCTTCTTACATTCAAATCATTAATTTCATTACTGGTTTCTTCTTTTTGCTCTTTATCCTTTTTGGAATTTTTTCTTTGGTTAAATTTTTCCTTTCTCCAAAAATCTATTGAACTTCCTTGCCAACAAAACAATATCTTCATCATCACTATCAAATGATTATTTTTCCTCTTTCTATTTTAAAAACAATATTCTTTTGTTTCTTTGGTTCCTCAACTATATCTGTTTTTAATAAAATCTCATGGATCATTAAAGATCCAAGTAAGTTATCTAAAGACAATGCATCTAAATCTTTGGATTTGGTAATAGTGGTTACCTTTGGACCCCAAGCCCTTGGAAGGCTCTTAAGGATCTTTCTTACATTCTCTCCACTGGTGTAGGCCTTTCCCAACAACTCTGAGTCGGTGACTATGTCATTGAAGTGAGTGAACATGTCCTTGATTGTTTCTTCTTCTTTCATGGCAAATAATTCATAATTATGGGTTATAATACTTATCTTAGTTTTCTTTACTTGTTGAACCTTCATGGGTGACTTGAAGTTTGTCCCATATTTCCTTCGTAGTCTTGCAAGTTGAGGCTTGGTTAAATTCCTCAGAACTTAGAGCATAGAACAAAGTGTTCATGGCTCTTGCATTGATCTCCACAATCCTCTTTTGCTCTTCAGTCCACTCTTTCATATTTTCCATTTCTGGAAGCTCTACCCCTTCCACTATTATTTGCAAAATGCTAATGTCCTATATAAGAAAACAAGAGATTATTTTCTTCCAATAGCCATAGTTAGTGCCATCGAAAAAGAAAGGACAATTGGTGCTTTGACCCTCAATGTGAGAAAAACTAAAAATATGTGCCATTTTGAAAAGATTCTCCTTAGGTGGTCAAACTAAAAATGCAAGGAGATTGGCTTTGATACCAATTGTTGTGATGTAGCACACTTGAATCACCACACGCCCAAGAAGGAGGGTGAATTGGGTGTCTTTAAAAACATTTTAAGCTTTCAAAAATTTGAGGGAAAATGGAGATATAAACTAATGAAATGGTGATATTATCAAATAGGTAAATAATACTAGAGCAAATAACAACAATAAGTAAATGAGGTACAAGATTTATAGTGGTTCGACGCCAGCTTACATCCACTCCCTCAACAATTCCATTGGAGTATTATATCCACTAAATCCTCCTACCAAAGACTAGTAGGCTCTCTAGCCTCATTTCTAAGAATTACGAAGTCTTCTACTAAAAATCGGTAGGCCCTCTAGTTTACAAGCTAAGCAATACAATTGTGAGTTACTAAAAGATAACTCTCTTAGTTACAATGAAGCTAAAAAAAAATACATATTTAAAGGCTTATCAACAAGAAATATAAAGATACAACTTGCCTTTGAATGAAAAAATGAAAGCTTAGAATACTTGAATATTAGAATCAAACACTTGAGCACATACACTTCTTCATTAGCTTGTTCTTTTGTAGCTTCAATCTTTATTTATAGCTTTACTGATCATCCAAGCATTGAATAACTGTTTAATGGATTGTTGAGCTGCATTTAATGCCTGAAAAGCTAGTCATTTTAATTTGTCAGACAAGAAACTGTCGATGGATATTAAATCGGTTGATTGTTTCTATCAAAACATTTGAAATTTCAAAACACTTTTGACATTTTAGAAGAAAAGTCGACTTATTCAAATAAACAATTGACAGTTTTAAACACAAAGTTTACAATTTTGAAAAAAAGTGACATTATACAGTCATTGTTGATTGAATTTGAACTAAAAACATTTGGACTGAGAGCATGAAATTTCCTTGTCGACAGATCATGAGAACTGTCGACCATTTTTGGTTAAACGCCAAAAATGATCTACTATTTCTTTAAGAAAGTCGACAATTTTTTATCTTAAGTAAGCCCATATTTCAAAGGCACATATACAAAACATAATGAAGTTGTTTTATTATCAAAATAATATAAAAAAACATACACTCATTTTTCATACTATCAATTAGCTTTGATTGGTGTTTTCTGATGGAATTCACATAAAGTGGTGCAGGTAAAATAAATTTTTTTATGTGCATCAGACATACACAGTGGAAACTATAAATACACATATCATACACAACTTAGATATTTAAGCAATACGCTATTTCATCACATAAAATACAATAAAGACATACTTGAAACCTGATGTCAAGATGAAGTATAGAAATTGTTTTTGTATTGAGACCAAATCCTTCTCACTATGTGGAAGGCCTAGTCTATCCACACCTAGTGTGCAATCTGGTATCGCTTCGTGCACCTTTTCCTATGCTAGCTTGAGGATTCTGAATCACCAGCACATGTGTGTCTTACCACATGTAACACTCACGCTTTACAAATTTATAGGATGCAAAACAAAAGAAGACAGAAGAGGAATAGATGAAGCATAAGCCAAAATCACCCCTTCTGTAATTCCAATTTCCCATCCAAATTGCTACCCAACCACTCCACCCATCTTTTCCAATTTGATACCATGTGGACCACACTAAGAAAGGCTGAGGCAGCACCGGGAGTTGACTTTCAGTGTTTCATCATGCTAACAATTAACTTACTATCATTATTAACACTTAATAACGAATTCAAGACACAATGGGTGTATAATGTTAATACCAGATGCAATACTATATGGTGTGTGACTTTCTAAATTCATTGTCCACTAGCAAACAGATAGCACCAAAACTTGTTTAGCACCAACCAATACTCCTTAACCCATTACAAGAATCTTTTTATATCCTAGTGAGGATTTGAAAGGTTCTAGGAAGCGCCTAACAGTGGTCCAAGACAATAAAGTCTAATTTCAAGTGAACCTACTATAGTTGATACCATGTGCTATAATCCTTCTATCACCTAACATCCCAACTGAGTGAAAGTCATGGAATGATAAACTCACAAACTCAGTAGGTATGTGTCAGATCTTATCAGCCTGACTAGATGACACCTCAAGAAACACATTTCTTGAATAATCAATCTGTCATGCCCAAGGACTGTCTTGTCACACTAATAGTAAACTATATAGAACATTCACCTCATCAATAATGACGAGGGTGGTAGATCCTATCCCTGAACAGTCTCCATATACCAGCAATACGGAACCACAGAGATGAATGTCTTCACCTTGCAATTAGATGGTTTGGTATATTAACAAATCTCGCACACTAATACATAAGACAACCGTGCCAATTCAAGTCTAAGGATCAGCTACATTATCACAATTAGATGACATGATCATTGTCTATAATGTCATGTGGTCAGTTATCAATGTCATATTCAGTGCGTTGTTCTCCAACAACCACCCACTAGTCTACTAAGGACAATCTCATGTCATATGATATGTGACTTACCATCCTTACCATCAATAACTCATATTGATCAAGATAGTAAACTTTGTTCCAGTCTATACTCGATTAATCAGAGTCCCCATCCGATTAATCTAAGTATCAAAAATCATTTAAGAAATCTTGTCACTGGAGAATCTCATCACATAGTCTTAACACTTTAAGAAACACTCTCAAACAGGAGATCTATAGACTCATTCATATATCAAATTGGAGATTTTATGAATGAAGATAAATTTTCCTTTTATAAATATATACAAAGATACACTAAATGTATTTATTAAAAATCCACTAAATATCATCCAGATCTAATATTAAGGCACACATCACTAACATCTTCAACTTTGATCCATGATAAACCATCTAACTAAATACTTTGTCTTAAATCTACTGAAAGAAGATAACATGAGCATAAAAATTATTGTCTTCAATAATCAACACAAATAATTAGTAAAGAATAAAAAATGAAAACAAAAAACACAAGTAATCAATAAAAAAAATTCAATTGCATGGTAACTGTTGAGCCAACTTGCTCGTATTAATTAAGTTTTGATGATTAACAAAAATATTTTTATGATATAAATATTTTTTTCTTACTCATGCAAAAAGTAAATTTATTTTGAATTAAAAGAGAATTATTTTTAGATATATTTTCTTGTTTTAATCATTTATGTCTCAAAAGTTTATATTTGAATTTTTAAATTTTGAATTAAAGGAGAATTATTTTTAAATATGTTTTCTCTTATTCATACAAAAAGTAAATTTATTTTGAATTAAAGGAAATTGCTTTTAGACATATTTTATTGTTTTAATCATTTATGTCTCAAAAGTTTATATTTGAATTTTCAAATCTTGATTTTTCATGCAAAAAGTAAATTTATTTTGAATTAAAGGTGAGACATGTTTTCTTATTGTTTGAGAAAGTTTAAACATTTTTTGAATTTCAAACTTCATATTAATCCTTTATTTAGTGGGCAAAATGCTTATAAATACCCCCCCAAACTCATTTTTTGATAATCCAAGTACTTCTATTGCATATCCAAAGTGCTCGAAAGCTCTTAAACTCTCTCAAGCAAAGCATCCAAGCAATCCGAGTCTCTCAAAATATTATTGCACATCCATCGAAGAGCTACAAGGCAAGAGGAAAAAAAAAAATTTAAGTCTTGTACGATAAATCTGAACTTCTCCATTTGAGATTACAAATTTATTTATTTATTTATTTGATTATTATTACCTTGTATAATTTGTTCTTAATTGTTTATTTGTATCTAAGTGTGAAAAAATTATTTGTAAATATTTAAATTATTATTGAAGATTATATAGATTTTCTAGATCCGTTAAAATCTAGGTGAATCTAGTTTTCAAAGTAAGCTAGGGAGAAAACCTTGGTGCAATGATTGCCTAGAACCTATTGTAATCTAGGTGTGTATCTAGTTTTCAAGGTGAGATAGTGTGGAAACCTTGGTGATTTTAATTTAATGGAACTTCAAGAGTGGTTAGAGCTTGAGAGAGTGGATTAAGTATGTAAGGAAACACCGAACCACTATAAATTATGTTGTGCTTCATATTATTTATTTTTCTTATATTTCGTGGTTTACATTTATTATTAATCTTTAACATAATTTATTATATTTATCAAATATATTTTCTAATAAAATATTTAATTAATAATATTTATTAAAATTAAAAAAAATTAATTACTCAAATCATCCCTTGTAAGTGACCATACTCTAAGGGATGAACAATAACCATATCGTTTATAAAGCTAAACAAAGTCCACTCAATCAATTTTAACTGAATATGTTTGTTGGTGCACTCATGATACCAATATATAAAACACTAACATTAATTATAAAATCTAAAAGCTTACCTTACTCTGTAGTAAAAATAAAACCTTAAAATAACTCACTACAACAATCCAAACAATACATTGTTGTGTCACAACAGCAGCACACAAGGCAACAACACTTTAATGGTATTGTTATGCCTTGTCCATAGCAACAAGCTACTATTGCAACCACAATTACTTGATTAATAATATATCACAATCAGTTACGATTTTCATTAAAAATTTAATAAAAATAAAATAAAATAAGATAGAACTCAAATCAAAGAGAAATGTTGTTTGAAAAAATTCAACAAACAGTTACCATGCATGACCCATACACATCACAATAATGCCAACACTCCCATTGAATACCAAGAAAGCACCTAAATTGCATGAAAACAAAAATAGGAAACGAATATAATACGAAATGGAAACGAAGAAATGATATTTTTTTAAAATAAATAAATAAATATCGAAAAGTGGGAAAACTCGTAAATATAAAAAAAATAGGGATCTTTTGTAAATTTAATTTTTAATATAGAAAATTATAAAAAAAATAGTTATTCAATTAAAAAATAAATATAAATTCCATAATGCATTCAAACAAATAAAAACATAAGTTCCATAATCCATGAATTACTAATTAAAAACAAACAATAAATTTAAAAAAAATAATCAAACATAATATAAACAATAAATTTAGAAATTTACTTTATTTTAAAAATAAACAATAAATTTAAAAAATTCTGTCTCTAACATCTTTTTAGACAGAAATGCATTTATAATATTACGAAACAATCCAAAACGTTTTTGAAATGGTAGAAATGGCCTGCAAACTTTTTTTGGTGCTTGAAAACGGAAAAATTTTGGAAATGCTGAAACGATGCCCCCGAGACATTTCCATACATCATAGGAAGCCACTATAACATAGAAGGAAATATTAACAATTTATTTAGAGAAAAATGGTCAAAGATCTCCAAGCCTCTAATCTTGAAAGAACACATAAGAAACAAAAAATAAAGCCAACTTGTTCAATGAATATAAAAAAGTTCAATGAATAAAAGAAGCATAAAACAGAATAAGGAAGAACAACCTTTGAGGTTTTAGTTCCCCATGAAAGATTATTGTAAATGGTTTATGCCTCTTTTCCTAACATATTGAACTTATTGGGTTATTTTCTTGTTTGTTTTACTTGGAAATATAGTCGACTATGCTTTCTTATCTGTCGATTATGTTTAGTTTTATTTATGAATCTGTCGACTATGCATTTTCTTCTGTCGACTATCTTTTTTCGCAAAAAGCTTCCAACAGCTAGTTTTTCAAATCTCAACGGTCACAAACAGCTAGTTTCCTCTTCAATCTTTATGGAAGCCTATATATACAACTCAAGTAGGATCTTGAAGAGGCTAATGAACGGAAACGAGATGATCTAAATATTACAAATCGTTTTATTCAAGCTTATAGTGTTCGATTCTTTCATTGTTATATTTTTCTATGCAAAGCTTCGTTCTATCATTGTAAATCTATTCTTAAGCTTAGTTTTCATTGTGAGAGAACTTGTAACTAAGAGTGTTAACTCTTAACTTCTCTATTTTATTTGTATCGTTGTTATTTTCCTAACTTGTGTAGTTAGATGGCCCATTTGAGTGGGAGATTGTAATTCCTAGTCTCGGACTAGAGGACCTACTTGGTTTTAAGTAAGGGGTTTTAGTGGATGGTTTGAAAAATTCTTAGTGAGGAGCTAAGGTAGTGGATTAGGTTTGGGTTAAGCCGAACCACTATAAATCTTTGTGTTCTCTCTTGCTTATGTTTTTTGATTTGTTTATCATTGCTAGCATTTCATTATCCTCACTTGCATTGAGTTTTCATTTTCATCAAAAGGACTTCAAAGTTCTATCAAGTTTTTAAAATAACCAATTCACCCCCTCTCTTGGTATGTGCCATAGCATCTCCCGTTCTAACAATTTTCACGTTGTCAACACAACTGACCCTTTCACCTAGCATGATTTGATAGCCTTTGTGTTGCTCTTCCATGCCCCCATCATTAAGCCTTTTATCGAGCTCTGTAGTTATTTCTTCAAGATAGTAAAGCCTAACAAATGGTGAGTGACTTTCATCCCTCGACCAAGAGTGGATGTTTTACCTTCCATAAAGGATTCTAAGTTTTTTAATGATGGAGATATTTGCATTTTGTAGTCTCATTTTGGCCATTTTTGAAATGATTTGGGTTGTGAGGAACTAATGAAGGGAGCATGTTTCTCATCTTTCCACCCCTGAAAAGGTTGTGGTTAGTACGATATAATATATGATAATTATCAGAAACTTTCTCAAAAAGAACTAGTCGTGCTCAGTAGTTTGCTCTTGTAGTGATTGTGATATTTGTTTGTCTTGTAGATTTTCTCAACATTGATTTGCTTCTTTTTCAAAGAGGTGTTTATAATTTTTTGACGACTTGCCACCATGAACTCCTTTTTTCCAAAAAGGACAAGAAGAAATCAAAACCCTTTTTTTGGGAAAAGGCCCAAATTATTAGACCCGTTAATGGTTAGGTTTGCTCATTGTTTGGTGGGAAAGGTTTGAGATGGCGTTTGTGGAAGGGATAGTCAAATGCATTTGACTTTTGCGAGGGAGAGATTAAGTTTTCATCTGAGTTGCAAGGTAATAACAAAAAGTATCCAAGTATTAACTTTGAGTAGTTAGAATAAGAATTTTCTGAAGATAGTTTAGGAATCCTGTCTCTTGCAAATTTAGGGTTTGAGTTGAAAGGTCGGGAGGTCATTTTTTAGAGAAAGTGTACCATTATAAGATCCCTATTGGATGTGACATATGGATGCATATAGATTTTTAAAAATTTTCACATCAGAGATACACAGTGAAATTTTACACAAATCATATGCAATTTGGATGTTTAACTTACATTAATGTATGTGCAATTATGTGTTGTTGTATATACATACAACATGCTTCTTTCAACACATGTTGTATTTTGTACATTTGCAGAGAAATGTACATATATATATATATATACATAGATATTAATTTTTTCAATCTTCTATCCTAAACATAGATTGAACAAAACCAAAGATCGATTTTTAAATTAAATATCAGACTAAACTTATTTGTTCTTGGATCATATTGGGTTTTTTGGTCCAATCTAGCTTGATTTTTGGGTCAAAACAAAAAAGAACACCCTTAATCTATATTTTAGTCCTCTAACCCCATACTCTACTCTGAAGGTATTTTGTTTAATCTCCTATCTCCATACTTAGAGGTGGACGTGGTTAGGTTAACTCAAAAAATAATTCATAATTATGTCCGATGAATACGATTAAAAATTGAGAAAAACAAACAGGGACATAGTTAAGGTTATTAAAAAATAACTATAACTATAACTATAACCGATACATAACTGTAACCAACAATTATATATATAATATTAGTTTATAAATTATTAATTTAAATATATATATTCCTTCATAAAATATCTTTTAAGTTGTAATTTATTTACAATAATGTTTAATAAATAAATTGTGACCTTAAAATAATATATAATAATATCCAAAACAAATATTAAAATTGTTTCCATAAAATGTAAAACATTTATCTATCATTTCAATTGCTAGATTTCTTGAGGCTAATTCTATTTTAATTGTATAATCATTAGTTTATATCTAATTTAAGTGTGTATTTTTTTGGTTTTGCCTATTAATTTCATGTATTCTTATGTGTTGGCTACCTTTTATTTATTTTAATACATTTTTTTTAGTTATGCAATTTGTTAAAATAGTTAAAAATAAAACTTGCTATATGATTAATCTCTGAGTTATGGATGCAGTTAAGAAAATTCATAACTATGAATTTAAACAGACACGGTTACGGATATAAAATCATGGTTACAATTACGGTTATGTTAAAAATCTAAATCAAATTAATCTCTACCTATCCTTATCCATATTTTTTTGGTAATAAGAGCTCAGTAGATATCCATATACTCGATATTTATCATTATAACAAATTTATATTCATAATTTAAATATTTTCATAATAATTTTGATAACAAAAATGTAAGAAAAAAGCTAAAAAGATGATGATTGCAATATTTTAAATTGTTTCAATACATTGAATAATCAAAAATATTACATTGGTTCATCAATGACAAAAGAGAGAAAAGAAAGGCCATAACTAGGTTAGTTTCAAGTTTGTGAAAATATGTTTAATTTAGATTTTTTTTATTATGTAAATTTTAATATATAATTAGATAAAACATATATAGTAATATCAAGGTACGGTATGAGTAGATGACTTAATCACCATCATTTTTTCTGTATCTTGTGGATATTTTAGATATTTTACACATATCCTCCATGTAGATATTTTTTAATACCTAAATCTTTCCCATTATGGTAGGGTTTTAGTGAGTATTAATTATTATCCTTACGCAACAATTACAAGTAGGTTGATCGTCTATCTTTTTTCTTCTTTCTTTACTTTATTTTACTTATTCTTTCTTTATTTTCACCTAGTGTCATTGTTTGTTAGTGACAAATTAATGGTTGCAACCCATTGATTGCAATAAGACATCAAGTGACGATATGTTTTGGGCATCATTGAATGTGAAAAAGAATGAAATAAGAGATAAATAAGGAACAATAAAGAAGATGACATTATTGAATGTGAAAAAGAATGAAGTAAGAGATAAATAAGGAACAATAAAAAAAATAACAGAGAATGAGATTAGAATGAAATGACAATTTTTCGATGACGACGATGGTAATAGTATTGGTACCATCTCAAAGAGATAAAATGAGTTCGAGTTTAATAGTAAAAGAAAAGAGAGTAATAAGAGAGAAAAGGTATGAGTAGAGATGAAATATAAAGATAAAAGATGGAGTTTAATTCAGGAGTAAAATGGTTAATTTAGTGATTAGTTAACAATAAGGGAGGTTCGTGTTATTTTTTTAAAATATGAAAGTGATCAATATAATTTAGACAAAGATCAAGGGTCGTCTTTGAAATTTACGCAAAAAGTAAACTGACCAAAACAAATCGTAACTTGGTATAGGTAAACCGGATATTTGCGAGTTTCAGTTTGTATCCGGATATACGGGTAAAATAGTCCCGGGTCCTGCTTTTTAATCAGGGCTCACCGTCGTCCATCCACGAATCACGATCTCCCCCCCGCCTCCTCTCTCTCTCTCTCTCTCTGATCGATTCCTCCAGGTCCAGGATTTGGGCATCGGGATCTGTTCTCCGTGCGAGAAGATGTACGGATTCGAAGCACTCACCTTCAACATTCACGGAGGTTACCTGGAGGCCATCGTCCGGGGCTACCGGTCGGGGTTGCTCACCGCCGCCGATTACAACAATCTCTGCCAATGCGAAACCCTAGACGACATCAAGATGCACCTCTCTGCCACCGAGTACGGTCCCTACCTCCAGAATGGTAAGCGCTCCTCATTCTTCTCTATTCTATGTAATTGCTTTACCCCTATTATATAAGTTCTGCGTTTCACTATGTCCATTCAAGTTCTGGATGTGTAATTGAGACCTCTAGTAAAGATTTTCTGTACCGATTCATGTAAATTCAATAGATATTGGAGCTTTTGATTCAAGCAATGTGAGAAGTATAAATTTATCTGAGTTGGTTTTGTGTTGAGCTTCACAATAGAGGATCAGGGAATTAAGTGTTTTTAAATTGGATTGAGTTCATCTAGAGGGACTGGATTTACGCGTTTCACCGGGCTATTTCAGGATCTAGAGCGCGAAGAATGTGTTTGGTTTGTAAACCTGTGTCGAAACTTTTATCTGCAAGTATATGCATGAAGTTGTAGTTTGTAAAACTGGTGGGTTTTTGTTCATTCTTCTGTTTATGTTTTCTGTCTTTTCTTAGGACGGACCAAAATTTTTGGTTCATTAGACTCCTTTGATTACTAAATGATAAGAGAAGTTTAATATTGAACATTCACTACTAATAATTTGTTCTTCATATGTGGTTGGAGCTATTGAAAACTTGTAGGAAAAGGTCTATAGAGAGAATAGCATGGCATAATTAGAATGATTTATCTTTTCATTGTATAATTGTGAATGGTAAGCTTATGAAATTGATTAAATAGGGAACATTTGGAAGATCTTTTTCAGCCTTTTTTATGTTTGTTTTAGTACAGAGATGTTTGGAAGACTTTTTTTTCCCTTCCTTTCAAGCAGCAAAAGTATAAAAGCAAATTTTTAACACTTTGATTTTTTTATTTTTTTCAAGTCACTTCCATATCTAGGATTACATCAAGGATATGCTGTAAGCCGTTACCTATTTTCTCTAGTAATGGTGTATGCTATTGCAAATGACATTGTACTGGTGGATGAAACAAAAGAAGGCATGCAACTAAGCACAAGATATGAAGAAACACCTTAGGATGTAGAAGTTTTAAGTTAATTGTATTGAAAATTGAATATATGGAATGTAAGTGTAGTAAAAATATTAAGTGTGAATGATGTTATGGTAAAAATTGAAGATCAATTCATACCAAGAAATGATCAATTTAGATATCTTGGATCAATCATTCAAAAAGATGGGTAGACTAATGAGGATATTACCCATATAATTAAGGCAAGATGGTTAAAATGAATAAGTGCACCTAGTGTTTTATCTAATATTATGATTTTGTTAAAGCTAAAAGAAAAATTTTATAAGATAGCTACAAACTAACTTTTTTGTATGCTCAAAATATTGGGCAGTGAAGCACCAATATTTGCAAAATATGAGCATAACAGAGATAATGATGTTAAGATGGATGTACAGCTATACAATAAAAGATAAAATTAGACATGAGACTATTTGTAATAAGATCAGAGTGGTTTGTGTTGAAGATAAAATGTGCAAAACATGATTAAGGTGGTTTTGTTATGTGAGAAGAAGACCAATAGACATCAGACATAAGTATCTAGTAAAAGAGGTAGAGACTGAGCCAAAAAAATAAATAAATAAATGAACTCGACAACCCTTCAGCTACAAAAAAACTTCATAAAAAAAGTGGTAGAGAGGATGATTACATAAACCTTGCTGGGAAACATATGAGTTATAAGGTCTTACAGAAGATAAGGTCACAAATAGAAATAATTGGTGAGTTAGAATTATGTAACTGACCTTACATAATAGGATAAAAGGTTGATATGTTGTTGTGTAAATTCCAAATAAGCACATAGTTAATTTCCAGAACTAATATGTATATTCATTCATACTCATTGAGAGGACATAAATGGATTGAAATAAAAAAAAAATATATGTTTACATGTAGAATACATGGTAATGTCACCCACTGTGTATAATTCCTTATTTCATTCTTTATTGTGTCATATCATGTCTCTGTACATTCTCCCAGGTGGAGAGGCAGAAAAAATGTAGTAGAATCTCTTTGCATTAATATTAGGTATCTTTCTACAATCGTCTTTGTGGCTCCTGTTGCTGTGGAGCCTCTCTGCTGTTGGTTTTTAACCCTACCCTGCTGGGTAATGGGTTTGTTAATTTTCCTGCTAATTACCCTACCCTGCTGGGTAATGGGTTTGTTAATTTTCCTGCTAATTAGAAGTGACTTAGATTGAAAGTTGTGAGCATCCAATGGTTAGCTTGGCCCGAGTAGTGATTGAGTGCATCAGTGATCTTTTGCATGGTGTCTAGAGAAATCGGAAGAGAAATTGCTTTTCAGAATTTAGGGGGCAAAGTGGGCGGCACTCACACATGCACTCAGTCTTGCAAGTCTGCCAACAAAGGTTGTAGCCATCCATGCGCCACCCTAGCATCTGTGCGTGTGCACATTCTGGCTCCTTTGCTTATGACCAAATCCATCTCTTTTTAGTCTTCAACTGTATCTCCTGTATATCCTGAATAATTCTGGCTAAATGAGTTACTTTTGTCTTCATTGGTCCATAAAAGGTCATAAACATACTTAGTGGTGTCACATGTTTGCAGAGCTTGTTATGTGGATTGGATGGTTCACAGATAAGTTCGTAGTTTTAGTTTATGAACTAATTATAACAGTTTTAATTTTCTTGCAGAACCTTCCCCGTTGCACACAACTACAATTGTGGAGAAATGCACTCTTAAACTGGTTGATGAGTACAAGCACATGCTATGCCAAGCCACAGAGCCATTGTCAACCTTTTTAGAATATATCACGTATGTAGATTTTTTTCTTTCCAAGAGTGCCAAAATTTCTTTTTTGAAGTTGATAATTAACTTTTCAGAGACCTAGACTCTGCTATTTGTTCTTTTTTCTATTTTTGGTATTTCCCAAAATAGTTACTACATGCAGTTTCTCGAGGTTATTTAAAATTTTAATGCATGGGCGTCTTTTATTGTTGTTGCTACTGCAGTCAAGGTATCTGCATCTTTGTGCATAACCATCATCTATATTTTTATAACTGCATATAGGTCTTGTATGGGGTCTTGAGTTCTAACCCCATTAACCTCAAATGCTTCCTCCTAGGTCCTGCATAGTCTCCCACCATTACTAGTTAAGTAATCTGATGGAAAGAAGAACAAAAGAATAGCCCCTACTGGAGCCTGTGAACTCCTCCCCCACTCCATTTTAGATAAAGGGGGAAAAGCTTGAGTCTTGAATAATGTGCTAGCTTTATCATAACTTGTTAACTAGATCTATTCCCATGGGAGCTTTGGAAGCTTCGTAAAATTTTTTGGTCTCCTGCAATGATTGATTATTAGTTGAACATTTATGCAAAGAAATGCCCAATATTCTCCAACTTCTAAGGGCCCTAGGGTTTCCATTTTCAGTTTTTTGTTTTTTTAGTTATTTTGGAAATGAAAACAGGAAATGACATTTGGTTGGTTGTTTTTGTTTTAAAAAATTTTGAAATATTTTGGAAAAAATCAAAACAACAAAAAGGAAATTCCACATTTTTCATTTCATTTTTTATTTTCTTTTCCACTCCTGCTCTCCTGTCATTAACAACCTAGGTCACAGAAGGAGTTGTCAGGATTACCTTTATTTTGTTTATATTTTCTCTCCCCCATACTCCTAAGGCTATCAACCTTTGTCTCTAAAGGAGTTCCTTGGAGTAAGAGTCTCATCAACTCTCAAGATGGAGGCTGATGATGAGGCTCACCAGCCTCTTGTGACTTGATTGGCAATGGAGAAAAAAGGGAAAGAAGAAAATAATTAAAAGCTTAAAATCAAAATTGGAAACAAATTAAAGTTATTAAATAATGTGTTTAATTTTTTATTTTTAAACCAAAATGAAAGATGAATACACATAAAAAAAAATGAAAATCTAAACTACAACAATAACAATAATAAAACATGCCTAAATCCCTTTAGGTGGGGTTATCTATTCTCATGATGTTTTATCCAACAAATTTTATGGTGGTTGTGAGCTACTTAATGCGACCCTTATCCTTTATCTAGGCTTGGGACAACCTGTAAAGAGGAGAGAAACCTGCAATACAAGAAGCGTTGATGAAATTACTCAATCCTTAGGCAAAGTTTATAAGAAAATAAACAAAATTAAATAAAATGATTTTTTTTTTTGACAAATTTAGCCATATGTAATTGTGTAAGTTTTGCAAAACAAGAAACTTAACTAAGGAAGAACAACTGTGACATGTAATATCTAGTTAGCTACATGCCATTTTATTTATCAAGCATTTTCACGTTTGCTGAAAAACTGAAAAAAAAAAGAGAGCTAGAATTAGTTGTCTAAGCCTTTTTTTTTTGCCTTTTTTTTTTTTTCATTTTTCTACTTTGTTTAACTTATCCAACCACTTTAATGGCCCTGCTTAGGTTACAAGCACGCGCTATTGAGCTTGGCAGTTTCCATTTTAGAAAGTGAAATTTATAAGAAAAAGCATTTCCTAGTGCCCTGTCAATGTGGAAAAGCATAAAAATTTGTAGTATTTATTTGTTGTCAGTTTTTGTTATTGCTGTTTACAAAGCAACAATCTACCTAGGTTTAAACACTAGCTCCAATATTTGGAAGCAGGGTGGAATCCAGGTTATTCAAGAAATTACATGAAACTATGCTCTTCTGCCATGGCAAAAGGTTGGACGTCAAGTGTAAAGTTCAAGGCTACCTGCATCAATACTGGTTGCCAATACCGAAACTAGATTGATTTTTTATTTGTTTTAACAAAATATCAACAAAAGAAATAACACCATTTATGGGCAAAACTGTGTATAAAAGAGGTCAAAAAGTATTAGAACAGACTGTCTAAAACAAAAAGTAATTCATAAACAGGGCAAAAGAAAAAGGATGTTTTTCTTCCAAAAAAAAAAGAAAAAGAAACACGGAGGGAATTCAACAATTCCTTTGAAATAAGTAACAATATATTGCTGGGTGGAAGGAAATATCCAAAAATGTCTTATTCCTTCCAATAATCCATAGTTCCATACTTCTAGCAATAAAATAGTATTGTCCTGTCCCTATGTGATAAGAGATTGATTACAATTATCTGTGGAATATATTTTCTATAAAGGACCAGAAAACCATGTTTAGGTGTCATTAGAAAGCACAGTCGCATAAATACAGCAGCAAGAAGAGGTAATAAAAGTGTGTAAACAATAGGCTTGAAGAAAGGAATATGTATCATGGCACATCAAGAAATATGTCTACTTTTCTTGGACCCAAGACCTATAGTGATTAACTGCCAGTGCTTGTTCTTGTTCAGGAATTGGCGTTCAAAAAAATTATCAGACTAAGTATGGACTAAGTTTTCCCTTGAACAATCAGACAAAGTACAAGAATATGACTCCAACGAGCAATCAATTTTAAGAAGCTACAAGAATATTAGTTTTGTGATTCTCGACACAGGAATAAACAAAGAAATTTTGATTACTATTGTTACTCTGGTATGGTGGCACCAAAACTGAAGATTGAAAATGCAAAATTGGACAATCTGTGAAACACCCCTATAGGATTTAAATTTTTCCATTGATCCACATTTTGTTTGACATGTGGACCAGGTTCTGACCTGAAGATTGATGCTTTTGACAAGTCTAAGAAGTTTTCTGGAAGTAAAAACATTTTTCATTGAAGATACAAGTTTTGTCATTATCTTATATTGGCATGCCTAATCATGTGGTACCTGTCCCATTCTTGTCTCTGTTTCTTGCA
The DNA here is from genome assembly GCF_014633365.1 of Diospyros lotus. Lineage (NCBI taxonomy): Eukaryota > Viridiplantae > Streptophyta > Magnoliopsida > Ericales > Ebenaceae > Diospyros > Diospyros lotus. The sequence goes on from NC_068344.1 coordinate 21,887,867, forward strand.
TCACACTTAAGGTTTAAGCTTTAGCAACTCTGACAGACCAACAAATTCATCCAGAGTCTTCAGTTCGTTGTCCTGAAATCTTGCTTGAACTCAATCTTATATTTCATTTGCATGCCTGCATGCAAATTGATCTTGTTTAATATGTACATCACTTGTTCTGGACTGGATAATAGTAAATATTTACTTCTATGTTTTTGGATTGTTCATAAGTCATAGCCAGGGGAATAAGTCATCCAATTTTTTTCTGGAGAACCTAATATTTATGCATATTGTACAGATATGGTCACATGATTGACAATGTTGTACTGATTGTTACTGGAACCTTGCATGAAAGAGATGTCCAGGAACTGTTAGAGAAATGCCATCCTTTGGGCATGTTTGACAGGTAATGTTTCTTATTGCATGTTTGTGGTTTTGATTTAATTGCTAACAAGAAAATGCTTTCTTAAATTATTTCCTCAGTATTGCTACTCTAGCAGTCGCACAGAATATGCAAGAGCTATATCGACTGGTCCTTGTTGACACTCCTTTGGCTCCATACTTCTCTGAGTGTATCGCATCTGAGGTACTGAGTGTTTCTTATGTTTTTATTTTCATTTTTATTCTTTTGGGTCATGATTATTATCTGTACACTTATGCATGAGAAGAGATTTGCTTCTGACTTCACAAGAAAATATGTTTTCTGGAGAGAGAATTTCTTAAAGCCACTTATGAAGAGCATTAGCAGATTTAAAAAAAATCGTTCTTTGTTTTTATAGATCAAGAGTAATGATCAACATTATAAAAACTAATGGTCTCCATAAACAGATTTATGGTCTGAAAAAAAATTATTAAGAACAATGAATAAAGAAATTTAATGGTAAATATCATAGAGAGCAATTGTATATAGTGTTGAAAACAAAGAATGAAAAAATCAAAAATAATAATAAAAAAAGACCACGGTGCTGTAAGGTCAATGGAGACTGAAGCTGTAGTTTGAAGAATAGAAAAAAAAAAGAAAAAGAAAAAATTAACCAGATGGATGACACCAGAGAGATAGAGATAAAATGGGATTTGATTTCGCTGAGTGTTAATTGTGAGATTTTTAAATACTAGACAGTATGCCGATCTTTGTGGGCACTGGCTGCTTCCTCTGGTAACATCCCATACCAAAACTGGGATGGAGTTCACAGGGTAGGATACTGGAATGAGGTCAGAACATTGGCCGGTACTGTGCAGTATCCATAATTATGGGTAGGATATCCAATTGCAAATGCTGGACTGTTAACTCAAACCCTAATTAAGCATTAGAGTGTCCGACGTGGGTACTTTTTGTATTTAACAGGGTCCATATTATGTAGCTTGTGGATTTGCAGTGTTCCTGTTTAACTGAGGGGAAAAAAGATAAAAAGCACAGCCTCTTCTGTTGACTTCCATCTAAACTTTTGGTTATGCTATTATTAGTGTATAGAAGAGCTCTGATATAGGCTTTGCATAATCAGAGTGTAGATGGCAGTTTTTCCCTGAGTGTCTGCAGTGCATGGGGCTCCCAACTTTGTGAGGGTTGAGAGAGGGTTGTTTCCTGGGTAGCTTTACCATTGCTTTGTAAAAAGCTGTTTACAACTCAAACCTGTGACCTTGTCATGAAGGAGCAGCCTCACTGTTGCTGCCATAAGGTTCATCCAGTCGCCCTCAATAGTAGTTTCTCCATCTTCTATATTAACTGGGTTTGCATCTACATAAATCATATGAACTTGACTATATTAAGATCCACTGTTAGAAATCATGTTTTTTCTCCTTTATAATTGCGTGTATCATATGCAGGACTTGGATGACATGAACATTGAGATAATGAGAAATACTCTTTACAAGGCATACCTCGAGGATTTCTACAGGTTTTGCCAGGTTAGGGTTAAATTCTCAATATTTAGATGCTTGTTTTGTTCCATTTGTAAATGGATCAAATTTTATTTCCATTTTCTTTTCTTTTCTTTTCTACTCAATTCTAATGCCATCTTTTCAAATAGAAACTTGGTGGTGCCACTGCAGAGATAATGTCTGACCTCCTTGCCTTTGAGGCTGACAGAAGAGCTGTTAATATCACCATAAACAGGTGCTTTCACTGTCTAAAATTTTATCCTCTTGGTTTTACTTTTCAGTTATTTTGCAATAGATGGCAGTCAGTTTAGTTCTTTTTAGTAACTCATTTTTCTTGTGGCATGTATTTGGTTGTAGCATTGGCACTGAGCTTACTCGAGATGACCGCAAGAAGTTATACTCGAGTTTTGGCTTGCTGTAAGCTTCTTCTACTCAAACGTTATTCCTATTCCTGCTTTTCATATTCTTTAAGCGTCTTTTTGACAGCAGTTTATTTGTGTGAAACAGTTACCCCTATGGTCATGAAGAGCTTGCTGTCTGTGAGGACGTAGATCAGGTTCCTCTCTTTTCTTAATTATGCATATTATGGTTTGCTTCTAGTTCTAATATTATGCAATATAGTATTTTTTCCCCCTTCAGGTATTAATAAAAGACATTGTCTTTGAGGTTCTAAATTTTTGTTCTCTGAACAATAGAATGAATTGGTTCTAACATACATTTAAGTTTGTTGGCTGGTTAACAAACATTGTAATACATGACCCCATAATTTAGCCAGAAAATACTGCAAGTTATCATTCCAGCTATTGAACAAATATGGGCTAATTATACCATCAGCATGTTTGGCCTTTGGTTGTGGATGTTCTTTCTGTTTACTGGTTAATTTGAGACTGATATTTACAGAAATTTTATTCCGCCTCTTTTTTTCTTCTTCAAAATCTCTCTCCTCCTGGAGTTTGTTGAGATCAGGGAAAAAGGATTCCTTTAAATGACTAAATAGGATGCTCTTATCTTTTCTTTTACAATAGGTTCGTTCTGTGATGGAAAAATACCCCCCTTATCAGCCCTTGTTTGCCAAATTATCCTATGGAGAGAGCCAGATGCTTGACAAGGGATTCTATGAAGAGGAGGTGAAGAGGCTTTGCTTAGCATTTGAGCAACAGGTCTGTATTTTAGAGAGAAAGATAATGTTTAGAGGATATGCTGATTGCATTCAGTTCCTTTCAGAAGTTCAAATAGATGATTCACATTCTAGCCAATTTTGATTGACATTGAATTCAGTTCTTTCATCAAGATCGCTTGGGTGATGAAGTAAATTGGTTTCCTTTTTGAGCTTGCAGTTTCACTATGGCGTGTTCTTTGGATACATGAGGTTGAGGGAGCAGGAGATCAGGAACCTGATGTGGATATCGGAATGTGTGGCTCAGAACCAGAAGTCTCGAGTACATGACAGTGTTGTCTTCATATTTTAGTTCACCTAGCCCTTAAATCACACCACACCGCCCCCACCCAAAAAAGAAAAAAAGAAAAGAAATCTTTTGATCCCTGCAGGATGCCCTAGTTCCTGGAATAAGTTTTATCCATATGTTAATTGGTTATTTGGAGAGAAATATTGCATGCAAGTTCATCAGTGTATGTTGAATATGAATTCGAATAAGTGTATCAATATCTGGTTTTAGGTTTTGGTTAAAGGGAAGTTTGTCGATATCATCATCGAAGGAGGAAGTTGTGATTCCTGAACTCGAGTATTTACTGGAGCGTTTTGTTGATTGACTGCTGCTGGAGTGTGAAGGGTCCATTGATTCATGTTTGTCACAATCCTTTTGACAGTGATATGAAGCTCACTTGAAAGTGAGGCTGAGATAGTCTTATGTAATTATGGTGCTTGTTGCTATGCTAAGCTATACAATGCCTAGTGATTGTGGCAGAAACTATGATGTGGAGTTGAGCATGCAAATGGATTTGGAAGCTCCTCCACTTTGTGTTATTTAAGGATAGAGATGTTTACGTTTGTTTTATATTCTCTGGCATGCAAGCGGATGTTAGTAAAAAGTGTCACAAAATGAATCCTGCTGTCCCCTTGTTTTGTATGCTATACAGACAAATGATCCAAAGCACTTGATTTCAAGCTAAAATTGTTGAATGTATGTAAAGGCCAAAAAAAAAAAAAAAAAAGATATTCAAATTTATCTACCTTTAAGATCTAACCTGAATGAATAATTTTGTAAGGGTAATTTTTCACACATATATATATATATATATATATCAGGTTTATTTCTAGTACTCTGGGCCTTTGTGGTTCATTTTCTTTATTTTTATTTTGTTCAATGTAACACTTTTTGTTAATTCAAGAATGTATTTATCTTGTAAAATATGTTTTGATAATTCACTCGAAAATTATTGGTGAAATTTTTTTATTTTTTAAATTAGAAGATTTTTTTTTTTGTTTAGATGACGTTCCATCAGGAACACCCCCATCTCTCAATCTCACATAACGGTGGAAGAATATATCAGGAACTTGATAGTCCTAGATTTTGATTTCGAGTGTTAAACATAAACAGTGATAGCGATGCATTAACTAAGAATTTTCAGAAATATCAGGCCGTAGTCTGGGGAGAAGGGGGACCTCCTTTTATAAATATATCTTGCCATTATTTAAAATGAATAATTTTTTTTTTAATTTAGTCCAATAATTATTAATTAGCATAGCACATACATCAAAAAGAAGAAAATTCTCCAAAATCGTCATAAGCGACAAAAGGAGGACATTGTGTTTGTACGAAAAGTCGTGTAGAAATGGGTGTGGATGCGGATGTGAATTGTGATAGATAGATACGGTGGAAGACAGATTTGAGAAGGGAAAAAGGGGGTGGGGGTGGGGGGTGGGTGCCTATGAAAACGCGTTTTGTGCATTAGGAGAGAGAGAGAGAGAGAGAGTTTTAGTCAAAAAATGAAAACCCTTAATTCCCTTCAAACTAGCACTTTGTTGTCCAAAAGCCCTTCATCACGACCCTACACCATTATCCCTTCCTGTGTACTTGACTAATAACCTCCGTAGCAATGGGTGGGTCGGGTCTCTCTCTCTCTCTCTCATTACTACAGACATCTTACGCTACCTCAACTAAGGGATGATTTGTCTTTGTATTTGTAAGCAAATTTAAAATTTATTTATATATATATATATTAATTAATTATTTCGATAATAAAAAAAATAACCTCAGAATTCTTGTTATAAGAGGATCATCATCTTATTCTTATTTTATCAAAAATTTATTTCCCCAATTTGAACTTGCATTTTTTTTAATTACAACAAATGCAAAATATTAATTTTTTATCACCACCTGGATAATTAATAAATATAAAGTGATGGATGGGAGTGTATTTGTTGCAATATATATATATATATATATAAATATTAAAAGAAAAAGAAATTGATTAAGCAGTGTGGATGATATGAATCCTCAGTGAGGCTTAATAATGTCAAATCACCGAATTCTCCAAAATTTTCTTCCCTTAATTGCCATCAAGTCCTCCCTCCTCCATAGGAATTGCTTTTTATAGAGTCAAAAAGGAAGACCCATCACCCGTCACCCCCCCCCCATGCACATACCATCTACCTAAAACATGAAAAGTTGAACCCCCCATCACTTGCCTCCTTTAATCATTTCATCGGGGGATCTTTTAACGGATTTTTAGTCCCCACTTCAAATCCATTATTAAAAACAGTTACAAATTATGTAGCCCTAATCCTAATTAATTGCATATATAATAATACCCACAAAATTATATTTACTTGGACACAACTCTGCATGTAAAAACACACTAATTCTACAGGAGACGTTAATTACGGTTATATTATTGGTCTAATTCATAAGTTTTCTTTCCTTAAAATATTTTTTTGATCAAATTTAGTTAGGTGATTGTAATATTCTTCAAATGTTAAGTAAGTTAGGTGTACAACTATATATTATTTGATTTGAGTCTTCTTAGATTTGATGGATAATAGGAATCACTTAAATTTAGACATAATTATCTATGAGATACTATATTTGTTATTGGTATCACATAATATCGGTCGCCTGACTCAAGGCATAGGCCACCTAAGGCTCCCAAGAAAGTGGGGCTTCAAAATTGATTATTAATTAATTTTTTAATATTTTGAGATACAAAATTATTAATTCTTTTAATTTATATTCTATTTATTTTGTTATTTTATTTGAAGGAAGAGACCCTCAACTCCTCAAGTCTACATATTATTTTTTAATATTAGAATAATGTATAGTGAGATATTATTTAAATGAGGAGCCCCTAACTTTTTAAATTTATGGATTATTTTTTAATATTATATAATAAATAATGAACTATAAACTAGTAACATAACAAAAAAAGAAGAAGATAAGTGGTATTAGTTTAAGTAGATAGTTTGATAAAATAATTTTTTGAACGATGAAAATTTTGTTTAGAGAATTTGAATTGATTTGGGTATTAAAAAAAATAAAAATAAATTAGTAAATTTTTAATTTACAGACCTGCCTATAAACTCTTCATTTTTTTTACTTATTTAATTTTTATATTTTTATATCTTTTTTTCTTGTCTATATTGTCAATTGAAAAATATTTATTTTTTAAATTTGAATACAAAATTTAATTAGTAATTTTGTATTTTAAAAAGCAAATTAAATAATTTTTAATATTTATTTATTTTATTAAAAAACCACTAAATTAAATTTTGCCCATGGCCACAAATGTTGTTAAGACGACATTGATATTGATACCAAGTGACAATCATACATGAGATTTGCACTTCATGGAGACCAATTAAAAGTTTTAAAATTTTGAGTTTTGGCTTTACTACTAAGATACAAGTAGAGGTAAAATGCCCCCAAGGTATAGGTCGAGTGGTCGGTCAAACAATATGTCGAATTCGCACTAGTAGGTCATGAGTTTAATTCTCGTTTTGCACAGTAAGACAAACTCTCACACTTATAATTTATCTTTTTTGCCAGAATCAAGAGCACGAGTGACCCCAAATAAAGGTAAATTATACTAAATATATGTAGTATTAATTTGTGATGGAAATAGTAGTAATAATACCATTAAGTGGAGGATATATGAAATTGAAATTGACAAGCATGAATTAAATTTAGGAAGAGTCCGGAAGGAGAATGTCTTGCATGTGCGCACGTGCACGTGCACGCGCCTTCTTAAAGCAAAATTGATGCGAGAAAAAGGAGGGTGCGGTCTGAAGGGGTTTTAGCCCCAAACTTTGATCTCTAGCCGCGTTTTGGTTTCACCTTTTTGATTGATTGAGATGAGTCCCGCACAATTCATGCATATATATATGTACCTATAAATATACGAAGCATATCCACTATGATGCCCATTTCAAGCCCTTTTGTCTTTGCATAGCATTTGTGCTCTAAACGTCCCATTACGTTAAACCACCACAGCTGTTGAGAGACTTGGAAAAAGACTGAAGAAAGAACCATGGAAGATCAGTGCAGTCCTCTGAGTCTCAGCTGGGGTTGCTACTTCCAGGACGAGGTAAATCATTTCTCCTCTTTCAGCACGCGCACCGCACCCGCCCAAAACCAATGTGCATTGTTGGTTGGTTGGTTGGTTGAATGACTGAATTCTGCATTTGGCAGGGAATTGAAGGGCTAAAGCAATCCCTCCTCTACACCACACTCGACTTGGAGACAACAATCGTGTCTGCTCAAGAAGAAATCGCTAGAAAACAAGATGAACTGGCCTTCCTCAAAGACCTGTTGATGAGCACAGTCAGCGAGAGAGACGAGCTTCAAGCAATCTGCCGGAGACTGGCAATGGAGAAAGCCGTGCTGCAACAGCAGCTCGAGGCGACTGCCGCCCCCGGCGAAGATTTGAGGCGGGGAGAGTCCAACAACGGGTCTTCGTCGACCTCGGATTCCAACGAGAACGTTGACCCGCCACTGCCGTCGCCGTCGCCTTCGCCGTCACCATCGCCGTCGCCGTTGCCAATGCAGCTGGGAGAAGTTATAGAAAGATTGGCGGCCAAGAAGGCCTTGCCGGAGAACGGAAAGTTCCTGCAGGCGGTGATGGAGTCCGGGCCTCTGCTCCAGACGCTGATGCTGGCGGGGCCGCTGCCGCAGTGGCAGCGGCCGCCGCCGCCGGTAAGCTGCACGGAGATCCCGCCGGTGACCATATATTCGCCGAAGCTTCTGAAGCAGGATTCTTGTGTGAGCTCAGATAATTGTTTGTTTCAATCAAAAGAGCGGAGTTGTAGTGTAATGTCTAATGGTAATGGTAATTGGTAACGTGAGTTTAGTTTGGTTTTAAAATTATGGTTTTGGTGATCTTTCATCTTTTGTTCTCATGCCAAAGAAGGCAAATTAATGATAAATGACCATGAAATGGATGGGTTTTTCTACGATATAGCTGGATCTGGATCTGGATTGGGGAGATCATGAAATGTCTATTCGGAAATTTGTGGCAGGCCAGGCCAGGCCTGGCAGTGAGTGCACTGCGACTACCTCCTCCCTCACAAATCGCAATGATACATACTAGAATACCCACTTAACAATGATATTTCCTACTTCTTCCTCTTCTTCACTTATCCCCACCACTAGAATACCCAAACCAGTTGCACAATGATACGATAGGGATGACGATATTTAGGAATAAAAAATTGATCATCTGTCCCCCTCTCTTATTGAACAAGGAAAACAGGATTCAAAGTGTCCTTTTCCTCTCCACCCACACTTTAAATAATTATTTTGAAGCAGTGTGATTTAAATAATTTTGTTGTAGTTGGGGGTATTGGGCTGTTGGGCCTGGCCGGCTCCCTTCATGTCCGATTTTTGGGCCTAGTTTGTATACTTCTAGTCCTTCTGCAAATGTACTAGCTAGGATTCCAAAGAAGATTCATACCCACTGATTGATTAATGCTAATAACAATTCAAAAATGAAAAAAAAAAAAAAATAATATTGAGATTAAGAAGAGAATTGACTAGCTAGAGTAGTGGCAGGAATTAAAAAAAAAAAAAAAAAACTTGTTGGAGTGACTATTGGAAATGAATGCCCTCTATGTGGCAATGACTGATAGATTCATTCACAATCGAGGTGACCTTGGTAATGTCCTCTCATATTTTAAGTCTGTCTGCAAAGGGTAAACAGTGATGAGTAACAATGGAAATAGATACTAAGGAGGGTTACTTTGAAAGTTTAGCTAGCTCCACTCCACCCTACAACCTTATCCAATAATTTCCCTCCATTCATTCTCACAAAGCCTTTGTTTATCCCTTTCTTGGCAGCATCTTTAATCGCAGGTCCTCAATTTGGGTGGGTTTTCAATCTTTTGGCTGAAATATGCAATTTCACCAATTCTCAAGTAGCACGATTCTGATCTTCTTCATGGAGCTTCAATTCCCAATTTGTCCATGGGGCGACCCAGGAAAGTGTTGTATAATAGAAAGTCCAATTGATAGCTTGAGACTTGTAAATGCTGATCTAAAAGATATTTATCACATTTCTATTTAAGGTATAAAGGGTGTTTATACGGCTATCCTCTCATATTTTAACAAGCTCTTCTCTTATACTTGCACTAGTAAAAGAGGTCACAGAAACAACGTTAAAATACTCTGTCAATGTAGAAACTTGAAAAAGAAAATGGCTAAAGAAAAGTTTTAAAATTGACAAAAGAGAAATGGAGAGAAAAATAAAACAAGATTGCTTTGGGTTGTGTTTGAAACACAAAATGGGCAGGTTTATATTGGTTGTAAATTTGTTAATTGAAATGTGGTTTGAATTTTAGTTTTAGTATCAATTCTGTAACATACAAATTTATTATACAACACCTATATTTTGAAGTAAAGAAATATCCAAATTATGATAAAGATGGTGATGGATTTGTAACAATTTTGAGTTACAAATCAATTCAAAAATTCAGTTAGAAATTTGTAAAAATAATCATGGTAATGATGGTGATGGATTTGTAACAATCTTCTATTACAAATCAATTCAAAAATTTAGTTACAGATTTGTAAAAATTGACTTTTAAAATATTATTTAAACTCTTGATTTTACGACAATCCCCCACATATTTCAAAAGCTTTTAATTTTTTTTTTCCTTTTGGGTAATGAAATATAATGCATTGAATCTAGTGTCTTTTGAACTATGAACTAGACATCGAACAACTAAATAGAAACCCTCATAAACATTTGTGAAGTATATTGACTTCTATGAACCAAGGTTTCTTTTTGAAAATTTGTCTAATTTAGTATTCACACTATAACCCCATAGTTTTCGCTGTTCATTGTGGTTTAGGACTAATCGACCTTGCGTTTGTCTATGTTTTCATGAGTGTTCTAGAGATTCCACCACAAATCTCATGGGAGTAGCCCTACTCCATACTTATATAGGTGACTCAATCATGTATACCCTGCTTTCCAAATACACTACCCATAAGGGTTCTAATTTTACAAAATCAATAGAAATAATTACATCTTTTAGCAATTGCTTATGACATCATGTCTTAATTAAATATGCCTATTTTTACCATTATAGAATTTGTTTCTCTCAGTGGCTATTACAGGGGAATCACAATGGACATAGATGGAGCTGGTTTCATTTATATAAGAATATATCCGTTAAAAAGTTTCTCAACCACTCAGCTACATTGCCAACTAACCCCAAAGCCACAAACTCTGATTCCATTATGAATCTCGTAATAATTGTTTGCTTGGATGACTTCCATACAACAACACCCCTTCCTATCAAGGGTGAACACATATTCACTAGTGGATTTTGTCTCATATGAATTAAAGATCTAGTTAGAATCATTGTATCCTTCCAATACAATAGAAAATTCATTATATAGAATACCATAATTCATGGTACCTCTCAAATATTTCATTAATTTGGCCAAAGCAGGGAAATGCTTATTGTTGGGATTATGGGTGTATCTACTCAATCTGTATATAACATAATGTGTATAGTTAATTAAATGCATAAACTCCTAATAATCTGAGCATATTCAGATTGAACTATGCTCTTTATTTTTCTTTAATTGAAAGTTAGTGTCATGTGGTGTTGAAACATGAGTGACATTGAAATGTCAAAATTTCCTTAGAAATTGCTTAACATAGTGTTCTTGTGATAACATTAAACCATTCTCAACTCTAGTAATTTTTACACCCAATATAACACTAGCTTCACCCATATCTTTCATATCAAATTGTGAAGCCAAAAATTCCTTTGTCTCAATATATAACAATATCAAGGTTAGTGCCAAAAATAAGTATGTCATCAACATATAAACTAAGAACCACATGACCATTATCACTACACCTTGGATACACACATTTATTTACAACAACAGTAGAAAAAACCATTTGAAGTTGAAGCAAAATCAAATTTTCCATGCCATTATTTAGGTACTTGTTTTAAACTATATAGTGACTTAAACAATTTACATACTTTATTTTCTTGATCGGGCACAACACAACCTTTAGGTTGATTCATGTATATCTCTTCTTCTAAGTCATCATTTAAAAACGTAGTTTTAATATCCATTTGATGAATAACAAGTTTATAAACAACATCTAATTAATGCAATAAGTATTCAAATAGAAGAAATTCTTACAACAGGAGCACAAGTGTCAAAATAATCTATATTATGTTTTTGAGTAAAATATTTTGTTACCAACATTGCTTTATATCTATTTGTACCATTGAGATGAAATTTTCTTTTGAAAATCTATTTGCATGCAATTGGCTTAGCTCTAGTAGGTAAATCAACTAATTCCCAAGTTATATTTTGAGTCAAAGAATCTATTTCACTTTTAATTGCTTCTTTTCAAAATTGAGAATGAGTAGATAAAATAACTTCAGAAACTATTGTAGGATCATTATCAATAAGAAAAGTGTAAAAATTAAAACAAAAATTAGTTTCTTTTCTTACTCTTTTAATTTTTCTAATTAAGTTCATCAATATTGTCATTCTCATAATCTTTCTTAGAACTAGAAGATACATCATTCGATTCTACAACATATGGTGAAATATTATCATGTTTTAAAGGAAATACATTTTCAAAAATTTTTGTATTTTTAGTTACAATTATTGTATTGCAATTAAGCACATCACTTTTTGCAACAAGAAATCTATAAGAACCACTATATTTAGCATAGCCAATAAACGTGCAATAAGAAGTTTTAAAGCCAATTTTCCTTTTCTTAGGATCAGGTAACAATACCTTAGCTAAACATCCCCACACTTTCAAATATTTTAAATTGGTTGGATACCCTTTCCAAAGGTCATATTTTGTTTTACCAGTCTTGTTATAAGGAATCATATTTTGAATGTGACAACAAAAATAATTGCTTCCCCTCATAAATTACCTGATGCATTAGAATTTATTAGCATTGAGTTCACTATTTCTTTTAATGTTTTATTTTCCTTTTCAACTATACCATTAGATTTGGGGGGAATAAGGGAGTGTTATCTCATATATTATTCATTCTTTTTCAAAAAAATCATTTACCAATACATATTCTCCACCACTATCTAATCTAACTCTTTTAATCTTTCTATTTAATTGAATTTATATTTTAACTTTATAAGTGAGAAACATGTTAAAAGTATCATTTTTATTTCTAACTAAATATACCTTAATATATCTAGAAAAATCATCAATAAAAGTTATATAATATTTTTTTATCACCTCTAGTCATAGTTTGTTTTAAATCTCTTGTAGAGTTTTGTTAGCTTAAGATGAGAAGTGAACTAAATTTTTTCACCCTTTAAAAAATATGAAGTAGTAAGTAAAAAAATTAAAGAAATGCAACACACAAAGATATATAGTGATTCAACTATGTATACTCCACGACCTTGACTTCTCACCAAGAATTTAGTCAAACCAACTTACTTGGATAGTTTTTTTAAACAAGTCTTAGCTACAAATCTTTACACATAATGGCTTTTAAATAGGAACAGCCACAAGCAATGCCTTTTACAAGGGTAAGGCTTAACCTTTACAAATTCGCAGATAGAAATGTGAAAATGAATTCAAGAGAAGGTATAAGATCAACAAGATTATACACTCTTCTCTTAGGTATACAATGTAACAGCCCGCCTTCTAGGGCGTGTTATGCCTCAGGAAATTTGGTTAAAAAAATTTTTTTGAACATTATTTTAAAATTCCCTAAGACCGTGTCTAGTGCCAGATGAGATATCTAGACTAGAAATAAATGTAAAGCGAAAGCTGAATCGAACCTGCTCATGGTAATGCATAATTTAATAATTGTACATGGCATTTAATACAAGTTAATACATAAAGCGTTTGATGATGGAACACTATACATAAATCTTAAACTAATCATATTATAACATGGTACATTTACTCGCATCTTGATGTCTCGTGTCACTACACATCACCACTCTCTGAATCATCTCTACAAGTCCCGGCTGGAACGTTGAACGTTCCAGGGGCGAACCCATGTTAGATGATGAATCATCTAAGTAAGAATACCAAATGCAATGCTATGAGTGTATGCAATGTCTTTCATCGTAGGTGTCAACTACACCCCTCATGCTGCCTATCATTTTAGCGGCCACATCTTCGAAGCCAGGGTGTATGGGTGCACCCTTGATAGGCCAGCGGTGTCAATCCGTACTCCCTACGGCCTCATATGCGTGTGATCAACAGTATAATTGTGCATGTATGCATTTCATAGTCATGCCATTGATGCAGTCTACATGATGGTTTCATATCATAGCATGCCAATATGATAAAAGCATTTACATTTATAACTGTATTAAATTCAAGCAGCATATTTACAGCTAATTTGTCTCGAACTACGTGCCAAGCGGCTATCCCTTAATCTCCTTGCTCACAAGGACCCCTAAAGCAGAGATTTATTTTTAGAATACCATTTGCTAATTTTTCATAATTTCTTCCAATTGTTTTTATTTTATTTTATTCTTAAGCTTTATCTCTTCCAAAATTACATAATAATTATCTAGGCTTCATAAAAATTTACTTTCTTTTTACCAATATTCCTTAAATAATATTCTTAGTATTTTGGAATTTTTCTTGTAATTTTCTAACTTTAATTCCTAGTTTCCCTTATTTCATAATAGCTAAATATGTAATTATTACGTAATAATTACCTAATCTTTCAATTTATTAAATTTCTCTTCACTAATATTTCTTAAATAACACTTATAACATTCTGAAATTTTTTCTTGGAATTTTCAGAATTAAAATCCTATTTTTCTTTATTTCTATAATAGAAAAATCTACTTAAATTACATAATAATTACCTAATATTTCATTTTATTCAATTTCTTTTCACTAGTATTTCTTAAATAACACTTATAACATTCTGAAATTTTTCTTGAAATTTTCAAAATTAAAATCCTATTTTTCTTTATTTCCATAATAGAAAAATCTACTTAAATAATTAATAATTTTGGCATTTTCAGAAAATTGCTTTACCAATATACCATAAACAACATTTCAAATTTAATAAAAAAATTTCAAAATTTTACTCTTTTTTTTTTTTTTTTAATTTCCTGACGGGCGCGTGAGCCGCACGCGCCTTCTTCCCACTCGCGGGCGCGTGTAGCTCACACGCCCGACTGGTTCTTCTTTTTCGACGAGAGCTTCGCCGTCAGCCAGCCATTTGACCTCTAAACTCGATTTTTCTACTCCTAATCTCTAGATCTCGACATTACGAACACATTGATACAAAAATTACAAAAAAGTAGGATCGAACTTACCTCGAATCGGCCGAATATCCCTCGGCTCCGGCGAGTCGCTCGTTTTCCGGCGAAGCTTCGATTCACCTTCTCCTCTGCTCCGTTGGCCTCCAAATTCTCCAGAAACGAAGCCCACGACTTGAAGATCAGAACCTTACTCTCAAATCTCTCAAACCCTCTCCCAATCGACCGATCTAAGCTTTGCAATTTTCGGATGGGTTGGCTTATGCGAATTGGGCTATTTATAGCCGAAAAAGCACGTCGCTCATGTCAAATCGAAGCCCACGTGGCCGGGAAGGCCATACCACTGATCAATCGCCATTAAAACCCCCCTAGCCTTATTAATTCCCGATTGCAGGCGGCCATGCGCGCTGCCTGCAACTTCCGGATTTTTCGAATTTTTCTTGATTTTTTTTTTTTTTTACATATTTATACATACATACATACGAATTTATTACATATTTATATTTATTTCTATTTATATAGCTATACATACTTATATACATATTTATATTTATATTTATATTTTACATACTCAATTACATGCTTTATATAAAATAAATATACTTAAACTAAATAAACTAATCATTTAAACCGAATTAATAAACTTAATTTTATAAAATGCAACTTAGGGTATTACATACAAGGAGATAGGAGAATAAACTAAAATAAGCTCAATCTCTCATCTTTTGAATAACTGAGAACAACAAGACTTTTTGATTTTAAGCTCTTAGAGTTCAAAGGTCTTTCTTTCTTTTTGAATTCACAGTATTGTATTCTTCATCAGTCATCTAGCTCATTTTATAGTGTTTTGGCATTCATTGCTTTCTGCTAAGCTATCCACCAAGAAAGAGAATGTTCTTTTTGTTTTGTGTCTTAATTGACATATTTTGTCTCTACAAGACTTCAAAAATCAATTGGAATATCATAATTTGTGTACAAGTTGTTTGAAGATCATTTAGTGTTATGAAAAATATAAACATATCACGTTTAATGAATTGTAATGGCTATAAATTTTAAATTCAGACAGATGTTACCTGAATATAAATTTATGTTTACTTGACTAAGTTTGACATTTACTCAACTATATAAATTTTGTAATCGATTTTTTTTACAACTTACTTGAATACATACTGATGCATGATAAGATTTTGACTAAAAACTTACACGATGATCTTTAGAAAAATGACAACTTTCACATTGAAACTATGAGTGGTTCACTCCTTGAAACAAATGCTTAAGATAGGAAAAGCTAGGATGTCCAAATCTAAAATGCCATAGCATAATTTCATCACAAATAGGACTTGAATGAATACTACCAAAGGCCTTGAGCTTTTTTATTATTAGGGAAAAACTCCTCAAAGTAGTATAGTTCATCCATTATCCTAACATTGCCAATCATTCTCCCCGATTTTCAATCTTGAAAATATAGTAAGAATCATAAAGATGACATGATAGTTTGAATCTTGTCATAATTGGCTAACAAAAAGAAGGTTGTAAGTTAAGGAACATGAAGGATAAATTTAAGTTCAATATTTTTTGAGATTTTGATTAAACCTTTGCGTGCCATAGGTGATAAACTACCATTTGCTATTCAATTTTTTTCATGACTAGAATAAAGAGAGTAGGTACGAAACAAATGAAAAATACTTGTCATGTGATCAAATGCTCCTGAATCTATGATCCGAGAAGCAAATTTAGTAAAACTAGAAAATATTCTTGTCTGCACTTGTGGGACATTTATTTCTAAGCATTTTTATCTTTGAGACTTTAGGTTAAATACATATACTAAGAAAAACCTTTTCTAAGCAATAATAACAGAGTTAGACATGCATAAATGGATACTATAATTAAAAAAATACAAGGATACAAATAATAAAAATACGTTTAAATAAAAAACATGAGTATTATTTTATTATGAATATGGATCAGTTTTTACCAAACTGTCTCCATACCATTCACTTGATTATAAACTATAGGTAATTTAAATTTAGACATTACTAAAGCAAACCATCAAATATAGATATACTAAAGAAACACATTACTTTAAACTCGCCATACCACATCTCCCTGACACCAGGATCTGTCTTCTTCCAACTCGAGTATGGCCCTTCAAACTTACTTTGAATAATTCGAAAAATATATCGTTTGCACAAATTATTATCAAACTTGTTAAAACACACATTAATTTGTAAAGTAATGTGTTAAAATGAAAATTTCTTTGTTTAAGTTAAAATTTATTAGTAAAAGAAGGGATACTTATGAAAAACCCAATGGACATATCATTGGACGATTATCAGGGGTGGCAATGGACGTGGATGAACCCCCGACTTCAGTAGGCGTGGAAGAAGGCCCATCATAGTTGGGGTAGGGTGTCAGTGGGCTAGGGGAATCAAATCTCATATCAGTGGACGAAAATGAATGTCCCCTTTCAAAAACATATAATTGTGAAGGATTTAACATGCAAAATAATGAATAAGTTAAAAATAGGGTGTACCAATGTAGTCCTCCCCATCAATGTCTCTGAACTGACAACGACACATAGACTGACCATATGATGACCTGTGTGCCATATTTTGCCATACAAGACAAAGAACAATTAATAGGCATGTGATGAGAATTTTTAAATACTTTCAAAATAAAATATGATTTATCATGTACAAAAATGGTTTATATTATATTTATGATCTCGTGTTTAAAATTGTGTTTTTGAACTAATAGAAATATTACAATTCAACATCTTATAAGAAAAAAACACATCCCACAAAAATATTATAATTCAATATATGCAACATCATCAATTCTCAATGCATTAGATACTTCATAAAATCACAACAAAATTCATCTCATATATCTCAACAAGTCATTATACTATAATTTCATCAAACAAAAAATATCATTTTAGTGATATTATAACAAAAAATATATTAATAAGAGATAAATGAAACCAGGAGCAACAGTAACATATCCTATGTAGACAATATATCCTTAGATAATGTTTAGTCATCCAATTTCAATAACTTTATAAATAGTCCCAGTGCGTTGCCCCTTCAACCAAAGCATTCCTTTTACATTTAACAATTTTTTTGTGATTATTTGACTACATAATTTGTGCCTATGTTTACTGGCAAGTCAAAAACTCCATTCAAAGTTGGAAAAAACACAAATGCTACTATACTAATATTTAAACATTTAACATCCTCCTCCCCCCCCCCCCCCCCCCCCCCCAAAAAAAAAAAAAAAGATTAGAAAAGTTTCCAATGTTTGGAAATATATAAAAAAAAAAAAAAACTAATTTCCAAGTGTTTGACTACAGCTACATAGTTGATTACGAGTTCCTTTTGCCTTAACCAAAAACTAAAAAAACAAAAAAGAAACCATCATTCTCATATGTAACTAAAACTTTTGATTACTCCAAACAAAGTTTTCAAAAAGCTACCCAACTCATGATATATACACACACACACTAATTGCTGTTAAAATTATATGAAGTAACATTCAAAAACACATTACATACGTATCCAAGATGAAAGAAAGTTCGTGGCACACATGTAGCAGCAGCAGGCAAGTTGCTAGGTTAGAGGGAAAGATGACCAACTCTTAAAGGAAATAATTAATTAGATAAAACTCAGTCATTTTATGAGCACAAATCAGAATGTTTCTTCAGGACCCACCCAAACAAACCCAATTAATTACTTCTTCAAGATCAAAGTCCAAGTCCCACTATGCCAAACTCCAAGAAAATAATAAGTGTTCCGTGTGCAACCCTTTTACTACGTGACTGACCCGCAATATCACTATATACATATACTAACGTGGCCTACATACATACATGCATTTGGACACGCTGCCTACATACATTTCATACATTTAATTGTACGGAGGATACATACATTACATTTCATTTCATTTAAGATTTATGTATATTTTCCTAACGTGGCTGCCTACATACATTTCATTTGTATTTTAATCTTAAGATTTAATTCCAGCAAACATTAAAATTTAATTCCAGCAAACATACATACAGCGTACATACATTTAATATACATAAATGAGGTGTACACACAAAAATGAGCAGCGAACACCATCGTTTCTGGCCTAGATACATACATACACAGAAATATAAGTATGTAAACACACATAAAACATTTACATACATATACATACATACATACATACATTAAATATACATAAATCTTAAACGTTATATGTATTTAAATCTTAATATACATATATACATCTTAAACCAAATTTGACGGGATATAGTATTCCAGCAAACATTAAGATTTAATTCCAACAAACATACATACAGCATACATACATTTAATATACATAAATGAGCAGCAAACACACAAAATATATGTATACACACGAAAATGAGCAGCGAACACCATCGTTTCTAGCGTATATACATACATACGTAGAAATATATGTATGTAAACACACACAAAATACATACACATATACCAGAGAGTGGCGTTGGCAGGGGCGACGGGGACGGTGAGGGCGATGACGGCGAGCAACAGAGGTCGAGGGAGAAGGTGAGGGCGAGTGACAGAGGCCGAGGGAGAAGGTGAGGGCGGCGACGACGAGTGGCGAGGCCGAGGGCGGCGACGATGAGTGGCGGGGCCGAGGGTGGCGACGGCAAGCGCGGGTGAGGGACGAAGCTGAGGGCGACTAGGCTAAGGCGACGAGGGCAATGAAGGCGAGGGTGCTTATGGCGAGTGGTAAGGGACACAGAGAGAGGCACTGAGACGTAGCCTTGGCAAGGGAGATGGGAAAATGGGATGGGTTTGCAGGAGGGAGGGAAATGGAAAATTTTTTAGGGAGAGGGAAGGGATTTCGAGATTAACAGGGGGAAGGGGATGGGTTTGCAGGGCGCATGGGAAACACAGGAGAGAAGAGGGATGGGTTTACAGGTAGGTTTTTTTATTTTTTAATTAATTAAATTTGAATATTTTTTAAAGTGTTTTTTTTATAAAAAAATTATAAGAAATATTATATTTTAAAAATTTAACAAAATATTAATATATATTTTATATTCAAAAAATATTTTATTATTTTGAGAATATCAAGAGAAGGTGGAGTGCAATTTTGTTCACCCCTTTAACGGGGTGAACATCACCCTCACACTTTTTGTGAGGGTGAGAAAAGCAACGGAACGGCATGCAATGGGATAATTGTCGTTCCGTTGCTTTTTGTGAGGGTGATGTTCACCCCGTTAAAGGGGGTGAACAAAATCGCACTCGGGAGGGGGGGGGGGCATTCATAATTTAATACATATTTTAAATTATGAAAATATTTTATTATTTTATTAATATTTTTTTACATAACAAAAATTTATTATAAAAATACTGTAATAAAATTAAAAAAAATATTCATATGCACACATTTTCCCTTTCATGTTTTATAAGAAACAAAATTTGATGGTTTATTATTTGTATTTATAAATAAATTAAAACTAAATAAATATTTTTAAATTATAAAAATTAAAATAACATAATTTTGTAATTTAAGTATAACATCATAAATACATGGATACTCATACATATATAACATTTGTAATTATGCGTGGGTAATTTATAAACAATTACTCACATTTGTAACATTTGAAAAGCGTATTAATATTAATAATTTTATATGTTAAAAGGTAACATATTTAAAATATTATATATTGATATGTTATTTATTTATAAACTTATAACTTATTTATAAGCTTATTTGAAAATTATAATTTTTTAAATTTATTTTTTAAGTGCACTATTCATATTATCATGAATAATAATTAAATATATGTGTTTGTTCTACTAATTGGATATAAATAAAAAGGATAATAATAGTATCTTGAATTAATAAAAAATTAAAATATCAAAATACATTATTACATAAATGTACAAGCTGATCATGTTTGATATATATAAAATATACTATTAATTCAAAATCTTAATACAACATTCAAAGTATATTGATATAAGATCAAAATATAAACACATGCACCAGAGGAAAAAAAATATTAGAATAATTTTAAATTATAAAAATATTATATTAGGGTAATAATATACTAAAGTCAATCAATTGATTAAAATGTTATACTAAAAGAATAATATATGTGTCACTTTAAAATTAATTAATGACTCATTGAATAAGCGTGCTATACTAATATACAAATTGATACGAATAATTGAGAAATTTCATGACATTAAGATCAATAATTTATATAATTAAATTATTGGCTCAAATAACTTTGTTAAGTAACTAATTATAATCTTGTTGTACAGAAAAAATATATTTATCGTTCTATTTTCTAACGAATTATTTACTTTTTCTATTTCAATGACTAATAAGATTATTAAATAAATTATAATTAGATTTAAATTGTTCCAATAGAATAAATCAACCAGTAGAGTGCTAGCCTAGCC
Source organism: Diospyros lotus (assembly GCF_014633365.1). Lineage (NCBI taxonomy): Eukaryota > Viridiplantae > Streptophyta > Magnoliopsida > Ericales > Ebenaceae > Diospyros > Diospyros lotus. Next base: position 21,908,880 of record NC_068344.1, read on the forward strand.
TAATTAAATTGTTATGTAATCATTTAATTCTATAATGTATAATATTTAATGATATTAGTTAAATATATTCAATATGAATTAAGTATTTATAATTAAAAAATTATTTTATCATTTCAGATATTAATTAAAATAAACATATATTAGTAATGTACCTTGACCATATGAATTTCATTTACTTATTGTTTAGGATTACTTTGAAACCAAATTATTCTGAAAGAATTTTTAAAAGAAAATTGATCAAACAAACAGAAATTAAAAATTATTATTAACTAATAAAATGTCTTATTTTTAGTGTTAACTGTGTAATATATCAAGATTTTAAATTTTGATGTATTTTTCTTGGTTTCATCTTTTTACTTTAAGAATACTATTTATATTTAATATATTAATGTCATTCTATCATATAATTGAGTAAGACAAGTATATAATGTCAGGGCCCGCTCTCGGATTTTTTCGCTAGCACAGAAAGTTCAAGAGAAGGTCCATTAAGAATGGATACAAATGTTCAAAATTTTCAAGAAATTTCTTTTCCGAATTTGCTCACTAACAATAGGAGCTAGAATAAATTACAATAATATTCAATACATTATCATCCTGGGCTTACCGCCCATATACTTTCAAAACAAAAGGGCACTAAGGCTTTTAAAAAAAAAAATACAATAAGCCCTCTAATTCTTGCCCTTGACATACACCCACAAATCTTTGAGGCTAGGACATCTCTGCACACATTTAAGCTGAACTCGTCACAAAAATATCTAACTTCCAGTACCTAGAATGATAAAAGAAACAACGTGAGCCACGAGGCTCAATAAATACATAGCAAAGGAAGTGTCAATAGCACGATACATGAAGGCATGAATAATTTAGAGTCAAAGAAAATCATTACCCGACATCTACGCCTCTTGGGTTCATGCCTTCTAGACTAAACATCAACATAACATCCTCAAAGAATACACTTGCTTATGGTTTGCCGAACTCAAATTTCAAAGTGAGCCATAAGGCTTGGCAAATATATATATATCAACGAAGTGAGAAAAAAGGTGTATAACAAAATAGAGTACACCCGACTCCCCAATACAATTTAACCCATCCTTCAATTTTCATTTATAAAACCATCCCATAAGCAAGCATATATTACAACAAAGGGAGACATAGAGTTAAGGCATAGATAAATCAAAGTGGAATAGACCCTACTCCCCAAGTACGAGTAGCATTTTCCATTTAGTTCCCATAAATAATATATTTCCCATGCCGTTGTCATTATGCATTTTATGCACTGTTTCATTATTCATGAATACATAGATTTCCATACATCATATTGGCTCACACAGCCTTTCATAAACATGGATCACATTGACTCATAAAGCCTTTTATTCATATGCATGAATGCATACATATATATAAAATTAATTTTTCACTCGTTGGCTCGAGCATTGCCTACCGGGTTTATGACCACCTCACCCGAGTCAGACGCTCTTTTAGGATATGTTTTTCTTTCTCCATTTGCAGAACATAGCCGCCGCGTCAAAAATAATAACAATAGGGTGTAAATCATAATGTCATGCCATGTTCATGGAATCTTACATAAGTAAATCATACATGCTCTGTTATAGGAATGTACACATCATGCACATTTAAACATGCCAATAACATATTCACTCATGAGCCCATGCATGCAGATAGGCATATCTTCAATCACCTCCTAGCATTTTGGAGGGTTGAGTGATGCTAGAAAAAGCAATTAACAACAACTTAGGTTAACAATTATGCTTAATTTAGATTAAGGGAAGCCTTTTCCCACTCAAATTATCACCAAAATATATGACATTATATATCAAATTAAATCCCTCGAAGTTTAGATTATGAAGCTTCAAATGGATCACAATTCCGAGTTCTACGTCAAAAGTTATGGCCAAAAAAGCGAAACATGCGCAGAGCAGTCAAAATTGCGGCTGAGTCGACTCGGCAGAAATTTGAGTTGACTGGCCCAAAATCGAGTCGACTCGGCCCGAGTCAACTTGACCTCCTAGGCGAGTCGACTTGGTCGAGAATGATGGAAAAAAGGCCAAAAACCCTTAAAATGACTAATAAACACCCAAAAACAATCCCCAAACCACCATTGACTAATCTCCTAACCCCTTAGTTGCCATTCCATGAAATAAAGATGGGGAAAACAAGCCCCAACGAGACTATCACAAAAACTCGACAAAGCTTCGAAATAACAAATGATTTGAAGAAAATATATAACCGATTCCAAAATACTTTTTTAACCATAAGAAAATAGAGAACCATAAGGCATTCGACATCACAATGGAAAATGAAGCAAGCTTGCACAAAATAAAATGTGCAAGAGGAACTTGCCTTTGATGAAGAAATACCCAAGAAGAAGAATACACCCAACTACAACTTCACTTCAAGCTTCAATGGATATCAAAAATTAGAGAAGAAGAAAGAAGGAAAAATGAGAAGAAGAAGGAGAAAGGGAAGCCACGAGAGAGAGAAAGAGAAGAGATTGAAAATGGAGGAAAGAAAGAAGCAAATGAAAAGAAACAAGGGATGGCATGCACGCCCATCCCACCTAATCCCCTCAACCCATTCTCTCATCTCTTTCCATAATTGCCTCTCACCCTTCACACACAACACACATAAAAATCCAAGACCTTAGTGGTCATTTGCATCACATTTTCTTTTATTTTCCATTTATTTCCTTCCACTCATGTAAATACATGGCCCAAGCCCAATTTATTGGCCCAATTAAAAATAATGGCCCATTCTCCACCATAAGCCCCAATGGGCTTTACAACATTACAAAAAAATTAAAATATACAAAATCTCATCTTGGCTCAATTGCAACCCAATCCATTTCATTTACTTAACTAAAATACCACACAACTTGCACTTGGGCTTACCCCAATTTTAGTAGCCCAATCCACTTTAGCCCACTAGTGGGATTTTCCAAACATTTCCATTTCCTTGATTCTCCTCTTTTCATCAATTATGATAATAACATTTATAATTTTATTCACATAATTTACTTACATAAATTTGCCTCATAAAAATTATTTTCCATATTTATTCTAATAGCAAAAAATTTCCAATGTTCAAAAATAAAATACCCATAACATCTAGGCCCACTAACGAGTTGTTACATATAATCAATTTACACCTTAAATGTTTATGTTTTATTTCATTACAAATAAAATATTAATCAAGTACAATAAAGTCATGCATTAGTTGATTAATTTTAAGTCACAATAAATATTTTTATCAACACATTCTATTAATGATATATTGATATTATTTAATAATATCAAGTTTGATTCTTTTATATTAAACAATATCTTTATAAAATTATGGATCATTTTATTAATGTATTTATAAACAAATATATTCAAACTTATGAATTGTTTTCTTAATGTGGTTATAAAAAAATATATTTAAAATTATGTATAATTTGATGAGTAATCAAGATCATGTTCGATATATACTACATAGACATTAATTTATAGGAAAATGTATCGTCTCATTATGTTTGTTTGATATATATATTGTTAATCTTAATTTAAAATGTTATTACAAAATTCAAAGTAAATACTAAAAACATATGCATGTAGTTTAAAAATAGAAACATATGCATGTAATTTAAAAATAGAAACATATGTATGTGAAGTGCTACTAAACTATAGTGGACGAAAAAAAAAAAAACTAGTATTTCATATTTTTAAGCAAATGATTAATTAATTATGCCAAAACTCAAAGTTATTGAGTGAAATGACAAATATTAATTAATATATGCTAAATAAATACTTATATAGAATTTAAAAAAAATTATCATTAACTACTAAATTTATGTTAGAAATAGTTTTAAGTTTAAATATTATTAACAATAAATTATTTATTTTATATGTAAAATATATACAAATTATCTTTTAAACAATTACTTTATTTATTGAGTTTTATAATATTAAAATATAAGTTTTTTTTTTTACATTTAATAAATATTACCGATAGTTAACTATTCCATAGTTCATATATTTTTTTATTTTTTTATACACATAAATATAAATTAATATTTTGGGTTCATTTTAACTTAATATATTTATATCAATTATTTATTTTTTTAACTTAATATATTGTTAATCTTAATATATATATATATTAAATTTGTTATATATTTTGGATTTTTTTAGTTTTGTAGTTTTTTTTATTTTGTCACATAACATATCTTTTATATATTTTTAATTAGAGATAGATTTTTCCCCCCTCTCTAAATTCGTCTCTAATTTGAGACGGATTTAGAGAGGGAAAAAAATTCGTCTCTAATTTGAGACGGATTAATATCCGTCTCTAATTTGAGACGAATTAAATTTGTCTCTAAATCCATCTCTAATTTGAGACAGATTTTTTTTCGTCTCAAATTAGAGGCGGATTTTTTCCGTCTCAAAATAATCCATCTCAAATTTGAGACGTCAAAAATTTGTCTCTAAATTGTTGTTTTCTTGTAGTGCTTGTTTTCTTAACATAACATATCGACAATTTTTTCCTCACGAACTTTTACAAACACCTCATTTATAATAGTTGCAGTCCTCAATCGACTTCCATTCATAATCATTAAAAAGATCAAGATCTTTTGTTGTTGAGTAGCATAGATAATTAGCTTGGATATCTTTTTCCGTAGAGTTAACTAGTCAAGTCATAATTATACAAATTTTGACGTCCCAGGCTGCATATGTACTGTCCTTTGGGTCTGGTTACTTAATGTCTTATGTTAGGAATCTGATTTTGCCTCGCCCTCTAATATACATTGTAATGACCCGATAGCGAGTTCGTGTGAAATAAATAGGGATAGGATATTTATTTTATTTGAGTAGGAATTGTGAGGAATTATACCTGATATTTTTAGGTGATGCGTAAAGGAAATGAAAATGTGGAAAAGTTAAAGGTTCGATTTAGGCGAAAGTGGGACCCATAATTATTTACAAGGCATGTGTGTGGCTATAATTTGAAAAGTTTGTAGTATTTAATTCAAGCCAGGTCATTATTGGCATATAAGCATTTTTCCATTTAAGTTATTATGCATTAAGGGCATATTGGTAATTAGGTGAAGGGAATCACTAGTACAACAGTATAGGCAAAAATATTTTTTTTACTGATGTATTAGATACACGCAATGGAATATAACATGCATGCCATACATAGCTTGGATATTTAAGTAATATACATATACAACAATTGAATGCATAAATAAATACATACCTGTTGTCCGCTGAAGGGATGAAATATAGAACCGATTTTTGTATTAAGACAGAGTCCACCTCAAGATGTAGTGGTTCTAGTCGGTCCACACATAATATGCAGTAGAGTATCGTTCTGGTCATCTCTTTTTGTGCTAGACACAGAGAATCTACGTATTACTGGTGTCCGTATCTCAAAATTATATGCGTAACTATTACACATATAATAACTATGATATTTAAGAGGAAGAAAAAAAAAAAGAAGAAATGAAGCAACGTAGGTGAGAGAAAGGAGAAAGAGGGGTAGAGGCTCAGCCTCTATCCTTTTATTCAATCTCCCCTTCTTCCCTTTATCTTCCTTCCTTCCTCTCCCTCAATTCAATTTCTTTTTCACGTCCGTTACCCCACCATCCCAATTATGTAAGTAATAATTCAATGGTTACTATGCAATTTTACTATACACTGTGCAAATTTCGGTGCCACCTCTTACTGTGAAATCATTAATTGATTTCACACTGTGCACTATGCACTATGCATTATTACTATGCACTATTAGTAGGATGCCAATGGTTAACTTTTGACTAATCAATTCCTAAGACATTTCGGGCATACGATGTCGATATCAAGCGTAACACTATATGGTGTGTGACTTTCTAGGTTCACTATCCGCTAGCAATCAGATAACACGATCAACCCTTTGACCCATCACTGAAACTTCTCCAAATCCCGATAAGGTTCCGAGAGTTCCTAAATAATGCCTAATAGTAGTTTAGGACAATATAGGAGATAGTGAAGTCTCACTTCAAGTGAACATATTATAGTTAATGATTACCATGTACTATAATCCTTCCATCACCTAACGTCTTGATTGAGTGAGAGTCATGGAGTGACAAACTCACAAACTTAGTAACTATGTGTTAGAGACCTCATCAATGTGACTAGATGACACATCAGGAAACACTTTTCCTGACTTTCAATCTACCCTGGGCAAGAACTGTCCTATCACATCAATAGTATATCACATAGGACATTCACCCTATCAAATACCGACAAAGGTGACATATCCTATTCCCAACACATGTCTCCATATATTAACAGTACGAAACCACATAGATGAACATTTCCACCTCTCAGTGGGATGGTTAAGCTCATTAGCAAATTCCTCACACCAATACACAAAACAACCATGCCGGTTTAAGTTTAAGGGTTAACACATCATCGCAACCTGATGACATGACCATTATCCACCATGTCATGTGGTCAGTCATCAGCGTCACATTCGGCTGATCATTCCCCAACAACCACCCATAGGTTTACTAGTGACATCTTATATCATACAGCGAGTGACACACCATCCTCCCATCAGTATTCCCATACTAAATGAGATAACAAACCATGTACTAGTCCATACTCGATTAATCGGAGTCTTTATCCAAAGAATCTAAGGACTAGGAATAGTTTAAGATATTTTGTTACCAGAGAATCTTGTCACACAGTTTCAACACCTTGAGAATAAGATTCTCACATAAAAGATCTAGGGACTCATTTATATAATTGATTGGAGAAAATATGAATGAAAAAAATCTTGCCTTTATAGATTTATATAAAAACACAATTAATGCATTAAAACAGTCTCGCTAGATGTCATCCAAATCTAGCATCAGGGAACACAACACTAATATTAGGGAGATATTATACATATATATGTGTGTGTGTGTGAGAGAGAGAAAGAGAGAGAGAGTTAGGTTATGTATATAAGTGGAAAAGAAAAGGGAAGAAAAAAAGAGAGGGTGATCAGGAGAGCAAAGGGAAAAGCTAGGGCTTAACTTCTTCTCTATTTTTCTTTGTTTTTGGTGCTTCAAGTAAAGTTTGAGCAAACTAGAAGTGGTTTCATTTTCTTATCCTCCCTCTCTTGGCTTGGTTTCTTGGTTTTGGAGGTGTGGAGATTATGGTGGTTTTTCTTTAAGCAAGACTTTAAGGAAAGCTTGATCAAGACAAGTTGTATTCTCCTCTTACTTTTCTACATTCTTGGTTTTTGTTGTTGTGAAGGATAGAGCAAAAAATATCCATGTTTTGCAAAGACTTGGTATTTGAGGGTCCTATGTAGAAATGTTTGTAAATCTCTCCCATCCTTGGTTTAATCTTGTTAGTTTCTCTTAGTCTCAAAATAGAGCTTGTTCTACCTCATAAACTAAAAAGAAGTGGTGTTTTCTTGTTAGGGTGTAGTTTGTGCAAGTGTTTGAGGCTAGTGTGCAAGTTTGGGTTGAGTTTCGGGGCTTTTTACTTGTTGCTTGTCGACAGTTTGCCTATAACTATTGACAGTTTCTCTTTCGTTTTGCTTGACAGCTTGCACATGCTGTACTCTTTTGGGTATAACTTTTTATGGTTATATTCAATTCGAGATTCGCTTTTTGCGTTGTAAACTAAACTAAACTTCATTTTGATATATAATTTGGATTATTTGGACAAGTATTAAGCCTGTAAATTCCCTATGAACACTACAAGAATTTTGAATTTTAGCGACGAAATATTTCCGTCGCTGAAGTAATCGTCGTTATCTTTTCTTGCGGCAGATCCGTCGCCAATTTAGCGACGGATCAACAACGGAAAATTTTCGTCACTAAATGTATTTTTTTTTTAAATTTAGCGACCAAAATTTTGGTCGTTATTTTAAAAAAATAAAAATTTATTTTAGCCATAGAATATTTCATTGCTATTTTTAATTTTTTTATAAAATATAAAATAAAAAATTAAAAAATATTCCGTCACTAAAGCATATTAATAAATAAAAAAAATTAAAAATTAAAAATTAAAAAATAATAATAATAATTAAAAAATAAAAAAATATTTTCACTACGTTAGAAAAAAACACTATAATCCTGACAAACATAAAATTATTAAAACAAAAGATAATTAATTAATATTAAAAATTAATACTAAAATATTTAATCTTTAAATATAATCAAAAATAGAATAAAATTAGAATCCTAACAAACATTTCTAATAATTTACTGAAAACAAATAAAATATATAAATAAATAAAATAACACAAAAAACAAAGAAAGAAGCATAAAAAATATATGAGCAGCAAACAACATAATAAATATTTTTTTAATAAAATAACATAAAAAAACATATAAAAGAAATAAAAGAACATTTCTTTCACTGAAAAAACATATAAAAGAAATAAATAATTTCTTTCTTTTTGCTTGGAAAGAAAGAAAAATAAAAAAACTTAAACATAAAAAAATAAACTAATACTGAAAACACTACAAATTTACTAAATTTAACATGAGCAAGAAACAAATTTTAAAAATAAAAAGTAAAATAAATATCCAAAAAATAATTTTACCTTGGCGAGGGCGAGGGGCAGCAAGCGAGAGACGCAGGCTAGGGCGAGGGGTAGCGAGCGAGAGTGTGCTGCAAGCGAGAGTGACATAGCGAGCAAGCGAGAGATGAGGGCAAGTAGCGAGAAGCGAGGGCGATGTAGCTAGGGGTGAGCATAAAATCGATTTAATTGATTAAACCGAATCGAACTGACCGGTTTGGTTCGATTATTCATGGTGGGCGGTTCGGGTTCGGTTAATTTTTTACAAAAATTTCGGATAATCAGTTCGGTTCGGTTATTTGGGCAAAACTACCCACAAAACTGAACCGACCCGCACGCTAACAAAACTGACCCGTGCTGCTAGCACCAACTCTGTCCATTCCTTCTTCTTTCTTGGCACTTGTGCATCAGTGAGTCGCGGTGTGATTCACACCCGATAGCCCAGCCAAGCCGAGAGATCGCCTTACATACCTCCCCACCCGTCGTCAATCTTCACATTGCCATCGCCGTCGAAGCCGAACGCCTTCATCGTCGATTTCTCCCCCACCCGACCCAACACCCAGCCCCTTCACTCATCGTCGTCGTCGAAGCACCAACCCACAACCCTAGCCCTAGGTCTTTGGCGGCTAACCCTCACCTCGCCATCGTTGTCAGACCCAAACGCCTTCAAGCCCTCCAAGCTTCACTGTCGGCTTCTTCCCTACCCAAGTCCAACACCTAGCCCTTCACGCTTCACTGTCGTCGTGTGATTTGGAGACTAAGACCGACCGATAGAGAGAGAGAGAGAGAGAGAGAGAGAGAGAGAGAGAGAGAGAGAGAGAGCGAGAGCCTCCAGTAGACAAATCGATCACACAACTCGATCGATTTTGTGTCCGTCCGCGTGTCGCCATGGGTGAATCCTTGTGCTTGGACGATCAATCCACACCAACGAACACCGACCGTCAACAGAGGTTACTCAGGTTAGTATCGACAGTTAGGTTAGGGTTTTGTAAGATTTTTTAACTTTTTTAAACTTTCAGTTGGGTTTGGGTTTTGTATTCTCTCGTACTATTCTCACTTGCCATATATTCTGTCTTATGGTTTTGAAATATTGTCTTATGCGTTGTATTTCTTCGTTTGCGTTGTATTTCTTTTGTTCTTCTGCATTGTAAATGGGTTTGCATTTTTCTATTCTTCTTCATTGTAATTGGATTTGTATTTCTTCATTTGCACAAACGGATAACACAAACGTTGTTCATCTGTTTCTATAGATCAATTTGTTTCTATATCAATTTCTGTATCAATTTCAAGTTTTTCACAATTGATTTTTGGTTCTCGGTTTGGTTAATTCAATTTAAATTTCGGTTAGTTCAGTTTCGGTTAGTTCGGTTAGTTAGGATTAGTCGGTCAGTTCGGTTCGGTTATTATATATGGTTCGGTTCGGTTAATATTTTTTGGTCGATTTGGTTCGGTTACAACCGAATGCATACCCCTAGATGTAGCAAGCGAGAGCGAGATAGCGATGGTGAGACAACGAGGGCGAGGGCGAGACAGCGATGGAGAGCGGGAGCGAGGGTGAGCGCGAGGCAAGAAGCGAAAGCCAGGGAAAGAGCGAGGCAGCGAGCGAGATGAGAGGGCGAGGGTGAGAGGTGAGGGCGAGAGAGCCAGAGAGGGTTAGAGATTTGGGGAGGGGGATTAGGTTTGGGGGGAGGTTTGGGACTTAGGGATTTTGGGGGAAAAGGAGGGGGAGGGGGGATTTGGCTAGGAAAGAGGCGGGGAGTTTCCCGCATCTTGAATTTATTTTTTTTAATATTTACTAATTAAATTAAAATTAATATAAATTATAAAAATAATATAAATAATTATTTAATTGATACAAAAATTGTAATTTAAATAAAATTTTATTATTAAATAATTTAAATAAAATCTTATTGTAATTATCTAAAAATTTAATTATATTATAAATCTAATAATTTAATTATATTATAATCTCATAATTATAATAAATTAATTTGATATATTGAATTATTTATTAATAGTTTGTTATCTTAAAAAATTAATTTTTTTCTATAAATAAAAATTATATTAAACGAAACCTACATAACATCCATAAATTACTAGGGTAAATTTCGAGTTTCACAAAAAAAAAATTAAAAAATAAAAATCCAAGACTTCCACCACACTTAGGATTCTCAATTACAGAATAGAACAATATTAATGGCAGAACCCATATGATCAATATAGTGGATTTTAGATTGCTGAATTTCATCTATAACTCAGAGACAAAATTAAAGAGCACAAATAATAAAGAGATATATTTATTTTTTTCTTGGTCAACATTAATGTTTTATACATAACACTTAAACTTTAAAAATAAAAATTAACCCTTATAATTTTTTTATAGTATAACTATTAAGAGGGAAAATCATTCCATATTTTCATCCGAAAACTATTTCAAACTTATCTTAATACTCTCTTCTCCTGATTAACACATGTCACTTCTCTAGTTGTTTATTATGAATGACTTAATTGTACATTTAATTGTGTTACAATGTCTATATATTAGATAGTGACATATGATATTGTTATCAAGTATAAGACACAATGTCATCCATATATTATGGTTTTTAAACTTTTTAACTTAGCGAAAAATTCTCCTATTTATAAAGAAAAAGAGATTGACAAATAGCTCCTAGACTCCTTTTCATATAATGTAATCCCTCAATATTGTTTTATTTTTATGATTTTAAAATTTTAAATAAAGAAAATTTCAATAATATTATGGTTTTTAAACTTTTTATTTATTTTTCAAATGTAGTGTTTGTTTATATTTTGTACACATTTAATAAATATTATAAATAATTAATTATTATACATTTAATATATTTTTTATTTTATACACATGAAATATATTAATTGATATAGTTAGAATTTAGCAATATTATGATTTTTAATATTAATATATTTATTTAAATTTTATAAATTAATTGAATACAAAAATTAAAAATTAAAAAATTAACATTAGCTAACTTTAATTTTTTAATTTTTTTATTTAAACTAATTTTAATTTTAAATTTTTATTATAAAATTTAGCGACTGAAATCTATTTCCATCACTAAATTTTAATAATAAAAAATTTAAAATTAAAATTTTATTTTAATTATTTAAATTAATATTAAAATTAATTTTTTATTTTTAAATTTTGCGACGGAATTTATTTTTCGTCGCTAAAATTAGCGACATAAATAAATTCCGTCGCTATATAATTTTTTTTATTATTATTAAAATTTAGTGACGGAAATAATTTTCCGTCGCTAAAATTAGCGATGGATTATTGTTTCCGTTGCTAAAAAAATATATTTTTTATTTTTTTAACGATGGAATTTTTTTCCGCCGCTAAAATCCGTTGCTAATTCTCTCAAAAAAATTTCGCAATCCATCGCAATTCCATTGTTAAAAATCCGTCTCTAAATCTCTTTTTTCTTGTAGTGGAAATACCTATTTGAAATTTGAGATTTCTATTTCAATTCGACAATGCTCTGGTTTTCAGAACAAAACTTCCTGTGGTGTTATCTAAATTGAAATCCACTTTTTGTGCCATAATATAGACTTCATAAATTTTTTTTTGGCGTATTTCTTGAATCATTTGGTAATGTTTTAAGGTCGTAGTAGCTCTGCCAATCTTTGTCTAGAATCTAAAATTCTTTTATTTCAAGTAGTCTTCCTTACTCTAGTTTTTGTGGGATAAATAACCTTTTTTGAAGCATGTTGGAAGTATGTTTGAGGGTCAATGGTGGGCTATGTGTTGCTCCTCCTAGTTACAATTCCTTAATGGAGTGGAGCCTAAATGAACATTCTTGATGCATTTCTTATTCTACAGCCACATAGGGCTTGCTTCTCCTTACATTTCCTTGTGAAATGATGTTGTACCCTAATGAGATAGGTTTCAGATGATGATTGGGGTTGAGTTGGTTGGATAACTCTGCTTGTGAATATTTCTGCAATAGGAAATTGGAATTAAGGAGCTGCTGTAGAATTTTCTATATGCAATCAACCTAATCAAGTAAATCTGCCAATTATTGGAATGAGCTGACAGATTATTCGAGTGGGCTATAATTTCTTTACTATCAAATCTTCATTTTTTCTTTATTTCAATAGTTTGTTTCTTATTTTGGTTAGTTTTGTGTTACTTGATTGGGGCGAGTTTACCTTCCCACTTGTTTCTGACCAAAAGCCCCTCACCTTTCAAGAAATCTTTCATATAGTCTCCAATCCTTGAAGAAATTTTAGGATATGGCCCATCTTTTAAGATTTTTTTTTTTTTCAAATACACTATGCTTCATTTGACATTTAAAATTTATTCATAGTTCTTATAAGAAAAACATTCAATATCTTTTATATACTAAGAAAAAAAAACTGTAATAATGTTCTAACATTAAAGAAGTATATATATATTTTCTATTTTATTTTTTCCTTAAAATTATATTATAATTAAGCCCGTGCTAATTAATATATATACATATATTATACATTAATTCTTTGAGTTCGCAAATGTATATATCTGTCACGTTCAATCATCTTGATGTTAAAGTAAGAAAAATAATTCTTTTATCTTTTATGTTCTTTCGCTTTTTCCACCCTTTTATCTATATATATGAAACTCCAAAGCACACATGCAAACCAGTAGCGCACAGCCTCGAATGCCTGTGACACCACATGCACAAACTTAATTCCTTCACGAGATATTTCCTTCCTAATAATTAATACATATATATATATATATATGTGGAAGACACCATATGTACCAAAAAATATATAGAAAAGGGGTTATATATGACATACATACCAGAAATTAATTTTATATATAATTTTCACAAATTAATGATACAGCTTATATAGATATTTGATAAAGTGAGAAGAAGAATAAGTATTAAAGTGGTTCCTAATTATAAAAATGTCATTTTCATCACAACATTCTACCAATAAATACATTTTGTTCAAAAAATTTGTAATAATTCCGTTTTTCACTGAGAAAACCTCAACCTCTTAATCCCTTAAGGATTAATGGTTGGTTGGTACGTACAGTGCATGCATCTTGTCATCTTTTTAATCACTTGATATATGCGTGTGTGTGTGTGTGTGTAGTTTATATGTTTGAAAGGATAGTACTATCGTCCTAATGTAATTGTAATGAATGCACAATTCCGAGCTCTAAATAAAGATCTAAGTAAGCCGTTTAATTACCAAACTTCCCCCAATCTGCCGAACCTAATATTATTTTGTGGTTTGTGACTCTAAGTAAGATGCTGAAATATATATGTGGCTGTGGTTGATGATGCATGCGATCGGTCGAGTTCAAAGATTCAACCCAAAGCCACGAGATAATATAATTAGATCTAGTTCAGGATCGATTATTTGTATCCCTAACATGTTTAGGTTGGCGGGTCATGAAGCAAAGCATTTATACAGCCTTCGATTAGGTGTAAATGAATAGGCTTGTAACTAAAACAATGGTGGACCAACCAAGAAAAGAACTTATTTATATGTGTGTGGCTATACGTCTTCATGTCCAAAGCATTTTATATATAGTATACTCAATTTGGATTTAAAGAAAGAATAATGTTACATGAGTTGACTGGGTGAAACCTTAATATTTTTGCTAAAAGTGAATTTTTACTTACTCAGCCAATTGAGTCGGCGCATTCAAAAAAAAAGAAAAAAAGAAAAAAATTAAAAGAGGTGGAGAAGGGTTTTCTTGTAAATGAAGCAATGGAATTAACCTACACCATACGAGATTATTTTTGGCTGTGGTGGCAGCATTGGTGACAATTCCAAGCTACCACAATCCTTGCACAGAAGAAGAAGCAAGCGGCCGGATCGATCGACAACATCAGCAAGATTAATTAGTGATGTTCAAAACATTACCCATGAATTAATGATCAGTCAAGACATGCGCATGTAATAAATTAATTAAAGAATTTTTCGAATTTGAATTCCAAGTTTGATATATAATATTTATCAATTAGGTGTGTCAAAAAGAGGAAAAAAATTAAACAATTGAACCCACAACTGGGAATTAATTAATCAATGGTAACAATGGAAAGAATGGTGGGTGTGTGAATGAAGGTCCAAAGTATGAAACGAAATGAAAGAAAGAAAAGAATTATAGAAAGAAAGAAAGAAAAATGGGAACCTCCTCCTCGATCAATAGTGACAATCCACCAAAGCGGGGGCGGTGGAGAGCACAAGTGATTTTTGTTGCTGTTGCTGCTGCTGCTGCGGCGGCGGCGGTGGCTTTTGCTTCGACGCGAAGGCCAGCTGCTTCGATTCCTGATGATGATGATGATCTTCTGGGGCTGGAAGGTTCAGATCCAGATCCAACGATAATGCTTTGGTCCTCGCCTTTTTCGCTTCTTGGTGGTTATTATGAACAGCCGACGACTGATCCAAACCTGATGGAGTTAAACACAAAGTCGTGTTGGTGCCGGCGCCAGGGGCAGGCCCCCGGTGCCGCCGCATGTGGCCGCCCAAGGCCTGCCCGGAGGTGAACTCCGACCCGCAAATCGAGCACTCGTGGAGCTTCAACGACGACCTGCCGGCCATGGAAGACAAAGGCCTATTGTTGTTATTGCTCATCAGATGCAGTGAAATCTTGAATTGTTCTTCTTCGTCGTCGTCCGACAAGAACGCAATCGGCCGCTTCGCCTCTGCCGCCGCCGCGGCCTTCGGCTTCTTGTGGCTGGCCCGGTGGCCGCCGAGGGCCTGGAACGACGGGAAAGTCCGACCGCACGTCTTGCACTGGTAAACGTACATCCCCACCTTGCCGTTGCCGGTGGCCGGCGCCTCCACGAATCTCTTGCTGGTGAATTTCAGCCCCATATTGTCGTAATTGGGCTTCAATGGCTGGTCTTGAGATCGGCCTTGCGCCAGAAGAATCAGGCAATTGGCCATGTCCTCCTCTTCCTCGGTGGCGGTCTCCGCGAATTCATCAGCCGAGGTGGCAGGCGACGAGGCCATGTTGTTGTTGTTGTTGTTGTTATTGTTTCCGGTGTTGGAATGAATGTCGCCGTTGCTGCCATCGCCGCTGGAATTAGAATGGGCGGGAATGGAGAAAGGAATTGGAGATAGAACCCGTTGGCGCTTGGTTCTCTTGCCTTTGACGATGTGCATGGCTTCCTCCAAAGTTTCCATGTTTTTGGCCTCCAAAACCACTGCCACCACCACCACTGCAGCCACCACCACCATCAAAAATTCAAAAAGATTAGATAAAGATAGCAGAGATCATATATATATATATATATATGTAGAGAGAGAGAGAGAGAGAGAGAGAGGTTTAGGAGTCAAAAGGCACCTGGAGAAATTAATTAGAGAGTAAAGTGTGAATGAGTCTGCTGGCCAGCCATTTCTTGGGAGTCAGGCTGTAAATGGGTATATATGAACCAGAAAGGGTGCAAATTTAGAGAGAGAGAAAAAGAAGTAATAAGACAGAGACCATTGTAAGAGAGGGATATCTAAAAAAAGGGGTGGGGGAGGGCACTTCAAACAGTTGGAGGAGAGGAGAGGTGAAGTTTGTTGGATGTGAAGTCCGCCTCACACTCTCTTTCTCACACTTTGCCAACTCACACTCCCATCAACCATACTTTCATATATAGACAACATATACGTACAATCTCCCTCCCTCCCTCAATTCATTCTACATATATGCATCATTTCTCTTTAATTACATCTATCTATTAATCACTATCTATCTATCTATTATATATGCACTTGTGTTTAGATCATCGCACTCCGACATTTGTCGAGACAACAACTCAAACCTCATTCAGTGGTGGTCACTCACTATTATATTATATGTCATCCTCTATGAACTTTGCACATATACATATATATATATATATAAAAGTCTCATTTATAATATCCCTTTCTTGATTCCATCTATCTTATCTCTCAACCACCCAAGTGAATTATATATATGTAAATTAGCAGATTAATTTGGGTTATACGTATGCAAATTCGGGTATGGATGCTAACATGAATCGGGGGCTTAATTATTTCTTTGTATTCCAAAATTGGCATATAGTGGTGCTTAATTAATTAAACTTTGCCAAACTAGTGGACCGCAACTTTCTTTGAACTAATTAATGGTTAGGAAGTTAGCTAGCCTGCTTCTAATATATATATCAACTTCGTGTATGTAGGAAGGAGTTCTTAAACTTAATTAGAACTCCCTAATTTTGTTTGGTGCCGCAGATCTCTCAGGCTCCTAAGTTATTTCAGGGTTTAATTAGTATTCTAATAATTAATTAATTTACGATAACCTTTAACAAGTAATTAATAATTTAATTAGAAATTAAGAGAGATTCTAGATGTGTGGGGTGGGGAAGAAGCAAGGTGGTCCATTGCTTTGGCTTTGGCTCAAGGATTCTATTTCCATGCGTGTGGATAGATAAATAGATAGATATAAGGGGAAATGAAAAGGTGCATATTATTGGATTGGATTGGATTGGACTGGAGTGCAAGGAATCCTTGGTGCTCAGCTTTCTTAATTTGTATACTTCATTTCCTTCTAATTAATTTGCCTAATTAAATAGGCCACTTATTTCACATGCCTCCCCATGTATCTAACATTAATAATTCTCTCTATGGCCCGGATATTTAAAGATTTAGGAACCCTTGGAAACTATTAATATATATTAATTCTTACACAATTTTCATGTATAAGGCATTATTAATTAATTTTAACAATTTATCAACTGAACTTATAAGTTTATTACAATCATAAAATACCATTAGAAATCAATAGCTCTTACTACAGTTAAAATAATGACTAGATGAATTAGTTAGACATAAAGAAAGGTGATGTGGACAATTATGTGGCTTTTAATTGTCATGTCATTATTCTTCATTTTGTGCTTATTGGTTAGTAATATTCATCAAATTTTCTCAAAATAATCAATTAAAAGACACGTTATCTTTCTTTTAGATCAACTAATAATCCACCAAGTCAAAAAAGGAAAAAGCTAACGGCATTCTATAATTGTAACAAATTGGCAAGTTCAATTAGGAATTGCTAAAATTAAAAGTTTATTATAAAATTATAACAAATCTAAAAGTTCAATGTTTTTTTTAATTTACCCATAATTAAAAGGGATATGTATATTGATTTATTTAAGATTTTTTCAGAGAAATTTTCTTCCAAAACCAGTGAGCACCCTTTCTAAAGATAGAGGAAAGTGCTGATAAAATTATAAATTAGGGGGATTTAAGTATAAAAAGTCAATTAGGATTTGAGAGTATACAATTATTCCATATATATGAGAAAATATGCAACAAATCAAAAGGTGGCCTTGAGGTTTAGGGAAAACGTGTAAAATTGTAAAATATGTAAATATGCAAGTTTTAAATGTTATTTTAGAATTACTCGAAAGGTTGATGAAAAAGAATAAGGGTTTAAACCTTATGTAATTAAATCTCTATAAAAGAACGACCCAAATAGATTTATAAAATTAAGATAATTGTAAATTTAATGAAAATCAAATACTTTGCTATGAACCTTAACTAGGTCTATGTAATTATCTCTTATTAACTTAATACTATAATAATATTATTATATTGCATATTCTAAAAAACTTTATTTTATCCATTTTAAATGCATTGAAAGCTACCAATAAACTTTATAAATAATATCTAGTCAATCAAAAATAATAGTGATTAGGTTGAAGACCCATGTTAGCCATATGCACGTGTAATAGGGATATGTCATTGTCATGATATAGCCCGACGCCTATGCAAGACAACCTAAAAATTAACTCACCTCAACTCACCAATTAACTTGCCTCAAGTTGGGGAGTAACAACCCTGACCATATGAAGTCTAAACTAACCCAAGTTTTGCACTTGTGCTCAGGCACTAATCGGGCATTTTGTCCGTCACCTGCCCCCCAATGACCCTTTTGCTAACTTAACCCTTAGACAGTACGTATATGCAAATCAAGCTTTGGGAATGCTAACCCTTAAGTGTGTTAATTATTGGGCAATGCTTTTAGGTCTATCTCCAAACTATTAAACCTTACACTTGAACAGGATGAATAAAGCCCAACAGTTACCTCTGACTATTTGTAGAGAATGTTCCCCGATAACTTAGAATTCTAAACCCTAATAAAATTGGGACTACTAATCTTACCATCCCTAACAAATCAAGACCACAATGATTACATGCATAAGGATTTTGGATAATACTATTATGATATACCCTTTTATGGTCTACCCATCCACCCATGCCTTTTCATCACTTACAATGGCGAGTGTGTCAAGTCCCACCCATTGGAGCCCACTTGAATTAAAACAAAATTATTATTATTATTATTATTATTATTATAAAGGTGCCGTCTGTGCATATTGGTGATTTGATGAGAAGAAGAAAATTAAGATTGAGACGTGGAAAGCAAGATGGCGCAAGCCGCGAACAAAGAAGAAAAGGATTTGATTTTACAAACTTTTGACCAAGATCAATTGGTGATTTTAGCTCTAATCTTGATGAAATTTTAACATGTTGTTGTTGTGCTCGCTAAGTTTTACAAGGGGCACGTTTCCAATCATCATTTCAACTTTTTTTTGGATATTTTTCTTATATCCTAGTTTGGTTAGATTTCATAGTTTTTCTTTTGTATGGATGTCAAAATTAATTCTTAAATTTAATTATCGAGATACACTACAAAAAAATTGATTTTTTACAATATTTTTTGCAACGGTTTTAAAAATCGTTGCAAAACATGATATTTTTGCTGAGATTTTTTAAAACCGTGGCAAAATTCATTAAAACATTTAATTTTGTGACAATTTTCAAAGATTTATCGCTAAATTAAGAAAATAATTAAATAATTAAATTAAATTTAGTGGTAGATTACGAGAAACTGTTGTTAAATTTAAAAATAATTCAATAATTCAATAATTAAAATTAAAATAATATTTGTTGCGATTTTGAAAAATCATCGCAAAATTCATTAAAAAATTGAATTTAGTAGCGATTTTTGACAAACTACAGCTAAATTTAAAAAATAATTAAATAATTTAAAATAAAAATTAAATTAACATTTGCAACGGTTTTGAAAACCATCGCGAAATTCATTAGAAAATTAAATTTAGTGGCAGTTTTTAACAAACCGCCGCTATATTTAAAAAATAATTAAATAATTTAAAATTAAAATTAAATTAACATTTGCAGCAATTTTTAAAAATTATCACAAAATTCGTTAAAAAATTGACTTTAGGGGCAATTTTTGAGAAACTGTCGCTAAATTTAAAAAATAATTAAATAATTCAAAATTAAAATTAAATTAACATTTGTAGGGACTTTTAAAAATCACCGCAAAATTCATTAAAAAATTAAATTTTACTTAAGAAAATAATTAAAAATTAAATTAATAAAAAGAAATATAAAATCTTGAATAAAATTAAAATTTAATTTAAATTAATCACAAAATTCATTAAAAAATTTAATTTAAAAAAATAAAAAGAAATTTAACAAAATTTTAATAATTTTAAAAAAATATATAAAATCTTCTTTTTATTTTTTAATCAATTAATTTATTTATTTAATTTAACTCAATTAATATTTTTTAATTTATATTAAAAAATATAAAATATAATTCTAAAAAATAGTAATTGGATTAGTATATAATTTATATGCGCGCATATATAATAAGGAGGCTTCGCAGATCAGATGGTTCGCACGCATAGGGGAGGTCCTGGGTTTGAAACTAGGGAGGGAAAGGCTAGGAAGTTAATTTTCGGCATTGCCACATGGCGCGCAGGGGTTAGGTGCGCACGTGAGCGAGCAGGGCTAGGCCCGAGTGCCGAGCGCGCAACCTTGCCTCCCATGCTTGCGCGGGCCTGGCAATTAAAAATTTATTTTTTTAATTTTTGCTACAGTTCTGAAAATGTTGTTAAATATTTTAAAAATTATCATTAAATCACTTATTTTGTGGCGGTTTACAAACAGTCACAAAAAATATAATTTGCAGAGGTTACTCCAGCGGTTGCCAAAAATCATCGCTAAATGTTTCGCAACACCTAATTTAGTGGCAATTTTGAAAATCGCCACTAAATGTAAAAAATAATTACCGCTAAATATGCTGATTTTTTTTGTAGTGATAGACCTCTAGCTAAGCTAGGGAAAAACCTTTATAGGCCGCCCATTATTTTAATAATAGAAGATTGATTGACTTGTGCTTGTGGTTTTTACCTGTTATTTTATTTTTGATGATGAAAAACTTTATATCTTTGGAATTTGAAAATGAAATATATTTTATCCACTATAAAAAATCAGCGTTTTAGCGATGGAAAATTTCATCGCTAAAACATCAAATTCCGTCACTAAATTTTTTAGCGATGAATTTAGGGACGGGTACCTTTTCGTCGTTAAATTTGAATTATTTTATTTAATTTTTTTTTATTTTTTAGCGACGGGGTTGATCCCATTTCTAAATTTTAATTTTTTTTTATTTTTTAGCGACTGGGTTGATCTCGTCGCTAAATTTTAATTTTTTTTATTTAATTTTTTTTATTTTTTAACGACTGGGCCGTCACTAAATTTAAATTTTTTATTTAATTTTATTTGTATTTTTTATCGACGAGGCCGTCGCTAAATTTAAATTTCTTTTTATTTATTTATTTTTATTTTTTAGCGACGGGGTTGACCCGTCGCTAATTCTTCAACGCACACCAGGCCTCGCGACCTCCCCTATGTGCGCCACGTGGCTGCGTCTCTGCTCGCCACGTGGCAACATTGGGATATTACTCCCCCAACTATTATTCTCAAGCTTTCTACCGAATTCAAACCCCAACCTCTCATAACCAAGTTTCGTGTGCGAGCTAGCCAATCTAGAAGCCTTCTTGTTTATTGTTATACATAAAATATATTTATAGTATTCTCTTCCAAATATTTCAAAATTATAACAGAAGCTTGTAAAGAGTTCATATGAATGAAAAATTTTGTTTAAGAACTTAGTTTCAAGCAAGACAAGTATGAACTATTTTGTGATAGAGGGCTATTCATTTTAGTATGAATTCTAGTTTTCACTCCCAATTCAAACATGTTGATGTGAGGTGTTATTGGATTAGGAATGTGTTGGAAATGAAACAGTTATAGGTTGAAAAGATCCATACCATTGATAATGAGTTTGATATGTTGACCGTCTTTATTGAAGGAGAAGCTTAAGTTTTGTCATTTTATAGTTGGATGGTTACTTTCCCATATGGACATGAGGGGGGGAGAATTGTTAAGTGAGGTCTCACTTATTGGGCCTCACTACTTGAATTAAAAAAATTATTATTACTATAAAGGTTTGTTGCCTAGAAAAACATCCAAGAATGGGTGAATTGAGTTTTTCAAAAATTAATAATTTTATCTCTTTTGAAAATTCTTAAATTTGTGATTTTAATATGTGATGATTGCAATAAGATTAATAACAATAAAATCATACAATCACAAAGAACAAGAGAAATTTATAAAGGTTCGGTTCTAAAGAGCCTAATTCTTTCTCTCAAGACTTAGCTTGAGATTCCACTAGGAGAATCAACACTATCTTTTAATTGAAATTAAAACGAACATACAATCCATTGTCTAAGCAAGAACCACTAGCACATTACTAACAAATACAATCCCCTCACACAACAAGTAAAAATAACAAACTTATAACCAGAGGCAATTACTGATAAGTCACCAAAGGTTAAAAATTCCACCAGTCAGTACACTTCCGGCATTTTGAATATTCTCACTCTTATTTGAATGCTCTATCAAGTTGTTCTACCTTGAGCCTCCATACTTATCCTATATATATATAGCTTCCAAACACACTAGTCATTAAAAAAATAGTTAATATGAAGTTTGAAATTCAAAAAATGTTTAACCTTTCTCAAATAATAAGAAAACATATCTAAAAACAATCTCCTTTAATTCAAAATAAATTTACTTTTTGTATGAGTAAGAAAAAACATGTCTAAAAATACTTATCCTTTAATTCAAAATTTAAAAATTTAAATATAAACTTTAAAATATAAATGATTAAAATAAGAAAACATATCTAAAAATAATTCTCTTTTAATTCAAAATAAATTTACTTTTTACATGAGTAAGAGAAAATATTTATATTATAAAAATATTTTTATTAATCATCAAAACTTAATTAATATGAGCAAGTTGGCTCAATAGTATCCTATGTGTGCATGTGGGTGATTTTATGAGAAAAAAAAAATTGAGATTGAGATAGAAAGAGCAAGATGACATGGAGGTTCCATGTTTGTGTATTAATCAATGTTGCCCCCTTCCCTTTTTAGAGCTTTTGTGGTCTTCCTACCACGGTAATCCAAGTTTAACTAGTGAAGAGGCAAGTGATCTTGCCATTGACGCATAATGATGATTTGGCTTGATTCTTTAGGTGTCTCACGTTTGTGCGTGTTATGTGGATTCTTACATTATTACCAATCCAAGTGTTTAACCCAAAAGGATGGGTGTGAGTTGGGGCAAGGTTATACTCAAATGGTATTACAAAGTTAATATACATATGAAAGTTTGGTATAAAAATTGATAATTTTTATAGTTCATTACAAAATTGATAAGTAAGGATATTTTACTAATAAATTACCCTTATTAAAATTGGACCGTTTTGTCGATACTAGTTTGATTCAAGAAAAAAGGCTAGATATGTCTATAAACTTGTCAAAACTAGTTGGTTTTAGTTTTTTTTCGAAAATACCAAATACCCACAATTTTTACAGATTTATTTTCTTTAATAGGTGAATGGGTTAGTTTTTGTGAAGAAAATAAAACAAAAAGGGAGAATAAAGATTACAAATTTAAAAATAGAAAAAATAATATATTTAAATTTATAAATAAAATTACGTAAAATAATTTATACATTTAAACCACACATTTTATGAGTTCACTTACTAGTATATATAAAAGCTCTACCCTAAAACATTTAAATCACATTAATTTGCATCTATGTATATGGACATAACTATATATATAATAATGCTCAACTTGATGGATTTAAATCACATTAGTTACATTAAATTAAATTATAGTAAAATTATTTACATTATATATTAAAGTTATTAGATTAACTTAAAATAATTTATATAAATGATCTTTTATTTTCCTATTTTTTGAATTTGTAGGCTTAAAATAAATTGAAAGGAATTTGTAAAGTTTTATCCATTAAAAGTTATTTAAAAACATTAAATGAATAAATAAAAGGATAATTTAAAGTCATAAAATAATGACATTCTAATAAATAAAATATAAATTAATATTCATCTTGGTTTTACCATTAAGTTGCATAAGAATTATTTAAATTAATGCTTTTTAAAAAGATAAATCAATGTCGGTAAAATAATAAAACTCTAATAATTAAAGTATAAATCAATATTCATCATAGTTTTACCATTAAATACATTAAAATTATTTAAATTAATTCTCCTTTATTTTTTATTTATGTTTTTGAAAGAAATTGTTATTTAATCACATTAAGGCTATTAAGTGATAAAAAAATTTAGGGCCTGAAAAAGTTTAAAGAAAATTTGAAGTCTTATAAATTAATAAAATAGGAGTTGAAAAAATTATACATTTGTCTCTATAGATTTTAATATTATTTGAATAAGTTTGAAATAATATTAATTCACATTATTAACTCTAATAAATTACATTAAAATCATTAAATGAATTTTTCTATTTTCTCATTTTTATTACTCAAATGGATTTGTTGTGTTAAAATAAATTCAAAATAATTTAAAATTTTTATGAATAATAAATGTATTTAAATAAAAAAGTATTTGTTACTATTATTTTATGAGTCTTTGAATCGGATAATTATTTTTTTAGGAGGTTGTCATAAAATTTAAAATATTACACTCATCACCTATTACTATTTTAAAAATTCAACTAAATTTAAAAAAAAATTAATTTATTGACAATAACATATTTAAGTTATATTTTAAGATCATAAAAGAAGTAATATAATTTTTATATAAATTTAATTATACATTTAAGCTAGTGTTAAATCATTTAGTGTGCGTCTATATATATATATATATGTATATATCTTGCAACTGCAACAATACATTAACTAAAGGATTTTTTTTTTTTTTTGGCTAAAGAAAACCATATATAAAATATAACTTTTTCAGGTAATAATAAAAGTATTATAATTTTGAGTTTGGAATGATATTTGGAGGGGTGATTCCAAAAATATGTGGATGAAAATATAAATTGTACAAAGGCAAGGGCCAAGGGAGGTGCCTAGAAATTTTGAGAATAACTATTTCAGATTGCTTAGATAGGAATTAAGAAAGATTAAAGACAGAGAAAACCAAACCGTCCTCTGTTGGCTGTATGCTGAAACTTGCACTCAGCTTAATATCAGATCTCCATATATACAACCCTCTGCATATATATCAACCTATATGCAGGAAGAAATATATAGAAATATTAGTTATTTAATCATCTATCTAATTAATCTGATTCAAAAAATACCCTTTATATATCTATCTAATGTGTGAAATCTGTGGGAGTGTTAATAATGGTTAGAATTAGTTAGTTAATCATCTATCTAATTAATTAATCCCTAAAAGTGATCCGCCCATTCCATCATTTTCAAATAAATATACAATTAATTTTGCTGCATAATGTTTAGTGAAGAATTAATTAGGATTTATATATTAATTACTGGAAAAAGAGTGGTTCGAAGAGAGGGTTGAGGATAAGGCATCTTGATGATCTTGTTGGGTTTTGGGTGGGGGGGTGGGGGGGAAGAAACAATCATTGAAGAGTTTGTTTAGGGTCTGTACGTATGAGTGTGGGGCACGACCACTATATACCACGTATATGTGTGTGCGTGGTTTGATTCATCAACTGCTAATTATAAGAACCATGCAATAGCAATCCATCACCTTTTAATTAATGGCCTTCCTCTACTATATATGCATGTATATATATATATATATACACTACCAAATTAAACACAATATCCATTTGTTTATTACACCTGACAAACAAGAGTGGCCATATCAGATGCACTGCAGACTTTGGGAGAGTGTGCAAGCAACTGCAAGCCCATGATCAGTAAAGTATACCTGTCAATGTATGTAAATATAACCGACCACTCATATACATATATATATACACATTTAATTGTTTATTTTATGCCATACAATATTCTCCAAATTTGATAAGCCATCTCATGTATGAGAGAGAGAGAGAGAGAGAGAGAGAGAGAGAGAGAGAGAGAGAGAGTAGCTTGTGAGCAACTCAATATATGACATGTTTGTTGCAAGCAACTAAGCAACCCTAACTTCAAATATAAAAATTGGAAATAACTTAAGAGACGGAATGTGTAAGAGAATCAATGAACTTGTGCTCACTCTCCTGCATATATATATGTATATGATATATATATATATATACACGTCAACTGCCCCACAGTGTGTTTTGCATCAATTTATTCATCGCCAATGCCAACTGCGTATTTATGACTTCAATTTCAATTATATGACTTAACGATCCCCCCAGTAGGAGATTAGAAGAGTCCTTCAAATCACGTCCTCTTTTTTTTTTTTCTCTTAATTATTTTTACTGCATGCATGGCCATCCACAAATCCCAATATATATATATATATATATATATTTGGTGGGACTGTCCCAGAAAACCCCAGACCAATCTTTCTTCTTTAGCTTCAAGTAAGACCTCCCATTTTGATGCTGCCCTCAAGCTGGGGCGATACGTTTCTTCAAGGAAAAGGAAAAGAAAATAATAGTAATAATAATTATAATAAAAACCAACCCCTCTCAAATCGCCCAATTGATGATTATAATTTTCATGACTAATGTCCCTTAGTTATGAACTTAGATCACTTTAGTCAATCATAAAGTTTCATTTTATTTAGCGTCGTCTGACAAAATTAATGGTTATTAATATTATTTAAAAAAATTTAATGACTTTTTTAACCCATTTTAAAATTTAACGATTAATTTGATACTTAATTTTTTTTTTAAAAAAAGAAAAACTATTTCTAAGAATAATCATAGGAATTGATTTGTGAAAACACAC
The DNA here is from genome assembly GCF_014633365.1 of Diospyros lotus. NCBI lineage: Eukaryota > Viridiplantae > Streptophyta > Magnoliopsida > Ericales > Ebenaceae > Diospyros > Diospyros lotus. The sequence continues at coordinate 21,935,527 of NC_068344.1, forward strand.
ACACAAAAAAAAAAAAAAAATTACAATTCATTTAGTTTCACCCTTTTTCATAGGAGGACACTAACAATAAAAAATGTCAATATATGCTTGTAAGAAACTAGGAAGAAGATTATCAAAAGGTGCAATGAGATTAATCATGTACTTAAATAAATTCTTGTGCAAACTTCTATATCAAAAAAATATATTGACTGACTTAATAATAATGTTATAAAAGCTCCATACAATTTTACCCACAAGAACTGACTAGATCATGTGATTCACTATTTAGTGGTTAAAAAGCATTTTAAAGTTATTATCTTGATGGGTTTCAAGTGCCCATCACTTGTGAACTATTGATTTTTGCAAAGTAAAAGTAACTATTAACTAATTTTCACAAGAACCTGAACATTGTACCTTACTCAAAACTCTAAATTTGAAAAAAAAAAAAAGAAGCAAGCAACAACCCCATTTATGAAAATTTAGTAGTTTGTTTGGTTTATTTTAAAATTTACTCGTCAATTTGACACACCCTTTTAGAAATAATTTTTCTTTTCAAAAAGAAGAAGGGGAGGGGGAGAGTATCGAATTTTAAAATGTGTCAAATAAACCGTTGAATTTTCATAAATGAGCCCCATTAGCCAACCATCAATTATTGACGGATAGTTGACAATTGGCTAACGTGGTTCCTTTTATAAAAAATCAAAGATTTTTTTGATCAATTTGGCGTCTGAGTAAAGCACCGTGATGAATTTGGCACTTTATTCTAAAACAAAATTAAAACTAATCGTTAAGAGAAAAAAAAAAAAGACAAAAACAACTAAACCCAAAAAATAGGAGTCACGATCAAACAAGCCAAACTTCTGGAAAATTAGACCAGACTTTGTGATTGTATCTGTGAATAAAAGAAAATCTTATCACTCTTGTATTTTCTATATATTATGCTATATATATATATTGATATGATTTTTGGGACCGATCACCACGTGTCATCTCTGCGAATGAATCTCGGGAATAATACCTCGAACTTAACGATGTCGGATCTCGGGAATGGAACTTGCAAGACAATGGAGTGATGGGGCTAGAGTCTTTTGGAGTGGACTCCGATGCTCAAATTAGTATAGTAAATGTAGGTAATAATAAATGTAAGAGCTAGAGAGTTTGACCATACTTGGTGATGACTTTTATTTTTTATAGGCGAACCCGTTATGGGGTACTCGAAATAAAACCCGAGATGAGCGGGCACGACTCCCAAGAATCCCGATCAAGTTGGAACGGGTCTTGTGGTCTAGTATGGATTTTTTGAATTCCGCTCTGGATTGTTAACTTGTCACGTGTCCATCTCTCAGACGATCCACGTGGCGAGCGAGACTATCAGTGCGTAGAGATATTCTTGTAATTTTAAGTAGTACCACATCATATATATATATATGTATGTATATATGAGTTTGTTTGTCCACAGAAAATACGATAGGGATTATCCTAATCTTGATAGAATCAGCCCAACATTGGCACCGCACAGGCTTTATTTTGTATCCAAGAGATAGAATGCCAGATGTCATAAATATCAGCCCATCAAATGCTAAGCAAATTTGACAAATCTCCCGTTTAATCAAAGGTTCCAAATGGGTTGTCACCATTAAAGCTCACAGCCTTCTCACACGAAATTACTCCATTTTTGAGAAAGCCAGAGATAACAGGCAGGAAAGAAGGGAATGGAGTCAATGCTGCAAAGGTGCGCCTTCCTTAACAATATTTTAAGCTCTGATATTCCAAGCACCAGATGAACATCAAGTAACAATTACAACAATGATAATAATAGAAATAAAATAGAACTCAAAAAAAGTCTTAATATATTGATAGGAAAATCTTCTATTTATGGGTCCTTGTCACGACGTTTATTTCCAGAGTTTCAAGTAATTTTGCGAATCTTAACTGGTTCACACTCTGGAAAATACTAGTTTAGAGGTGTTGAACCTTTCAATTTTGGATACATGTGAGCTGTCAAGGTTAAGAGGCCCAGCAGAACCCAACAGTCGAAAAATTGCCAGGACAAAAATCTTTTTCAAAATTGATAAGGACATATTTTGTCGCACCAACAAAGACTAAGACCCTACGACATAGGGTATCCCTTGAGAAAGAAGGATTGCATTGATTGAGAAGATGATTTAGGGCCTGGCACATAAAAACTCTCTAATTGAACCCCAAAAGTAGGATTTCCAGCTTCCTATAGGCAATTCTTTAATATTTCCTTTTTTTCTTAACTAAATTTATAAATTGCTTTGGATCGATGGACGAATTCCAACTTAGGCAGAGGACTTATTGCGGGGATGGCCCCTATGTCATTGTCACTACAGGTCATTGCCAAGACAATCCATGACCTGAAAGATTGCGCTTGATCTAACCCTAAACATCATATATATTTTCAAGGAAATTAAAAAAAAAAAGAACTAGTTTATGCATAAGATAAGCAACTTGGATATGATGACTCAAGTGTGACAATAACATTTTATACGAGACCCAGAAACAATAGGATGAAGATGAAATATGAAGAGCATGCATCTGCTAGAGCAAATGATAAATCTTTCCATTCTTTGTCCTTGATGTATGTAGTAATCATCTCTTTAGTTACTCAAAACACAAGAGAGTTTGAGTGATTTGAAACTTCAAATAGACAGAGAGAGGCCAATGGTGGGTGGAGTGGTGCTTGCTTGAAGTGGCAATAGGGTGTGTGGCTGTTTTTAGTTAGGAGGGTTTGTCCTTGGACAACAACCCTCATCCTAATGTGCCTAAATATTAGGTTTGGAACTACTATTTTACCCATTTCCATCTTAGAATTAATCCACAAGCCCCTTCCCGGCTAAAGAAGAGAAAGCAAAGCCCAGAAACTGTCAGTCAACTTTGAATTCAAACAATGAAAAAGAAAAAGAAAGAAAACAAAGAAAATCCATTAGTGTTACATGAGCGTATATCTGCACTTAATTTAGGCTCTTTCCTGTGAGTTTAGAATCTCAGCAATCATAGCTGTCTTGACTAGGTAAAGAGTAATAGAGTTTGGGGATTGTCAATAGAAGAATTCATAGGTTAGGAAGTTGACAGGGATTCGGGATACATATAAAACTAATTTGGTCCTAGTTCACTTCTCTATGAGGTTTATAATATAACATGCAATAAACAACATTGAAATGACAAGGATTTGTGTGGGAAGAACTAAGAGAGTAATTTTATTCACCGAATTAAAAATATCACTTTAGATCTCCCTTTCTACTCACTCTATTTCTCTCTTTCCTCTGTCCCATTGCCAACCGTTGGATTGCCACTAGCATCTAGGCAGCGATGCAGTGGGTCGACACCCGTTGGCGACAAGGATGAAGGAGAAATAAGAGAGAAATTGAGTGAATAGAGAAGAAAAACTCAAAATGACTTTTCAACTTGGATAAAGTCACTCCAAAATGAACAAAATCGCACTCAAACTAAGAAGTTAGATTGCCCTACACTCCAATCAAAGTTAAAAAATTTTTATGAGGTGAATTTAAAGACAAATTTCACCGTGATTTCAAGAAAAATGAATGAAAATATTTTGATCTATTTCATTACTATCATATCATCTCTCCCAAATGAAGAAAACTCTTTTCAATCTCCCCCTCATTTGCATTGTACATAACTTCTTTTTCATATATAACATTATCTATTAGGGTTAAGCGCATATCAATAATTGATGTAGATCTTTCCAAGGCCTAACAGGAGTAGTTGTCTATGCCACAATTGCCACAATTTGATTATAAAAAAATGAAATTTACTACAATCAGCAGTCACAATTGAATTCTAGAATATTCTTCACAAAATATCTAAAATATTGATAATAGAACATTTCAAAACTTAAAAGGGACTAGAATTATGTAGAACGGCTAGAACCTTCTAGAAAAACTCTCGAGTTCTCCTCAAATGAAGAGAATATCAGAAGCATCTATTTGTTAAGAAGGAGAAAGTTGTTAAATTCATTTATGATTATTGTTAATTAGCTAAACTAATTTCGATTAGTTAGATTAGTTAGAAACAGAATTTTGTTTCTGTTTCTGTTTCTTTTTCTTCCTTTCTTCTGTATATAGGCTCTGTTTTCGTCCATCAAAAAAGTTGAGGCATTCATTTCATAACACTATTAACCCGCAAGAGTTGCTTCTTCCCGCTGCCCAGCATGAGAATATTTGTTCCTTGCTCAATTATATATGAAGGTTGTAATTCAAAAGCATAATGGAGCCAAATACTTGATTAGGAATAAACATTTTAACAAATTTGCACCACTGCGGGTGGCAGCCTAACAAAAATTGCAGAGAAAACCAGCAATATAAGTCCTAAATTTGTCTTTGCACAATTCTCCCTCTCATGCAACTATGATTGAGACACTTATTTAGGAAATTTCTCACTTTACACAAAATACATCAAAATGTTGTGCAAGCAAATTCCAGATAAGATAATATTATGAATATTAAGCTGCCATGAATATGTGTGTCATGGCACCAGAAACAGATACTTCATCTGGGCTGGACGAAGACAGATGTTGTCCTTGGAGGAACAGCAAAGCACCCAGTAGAAGCTTCATATGTTGAATTCTTGACAATTTCATCCCCCGACATCACCTGCGCCAATGTTCATATGCTAGTTTGAAGGATATTTCATAGACAAGCAACTCATGCTTCCAACAATCTTCTTCATTAAAAACATGACAACAGATTGACTATGTGAATTCTAACATGTCAATTATCTCTGTCAATGGATCACTCTGCTCATAACAACGATGTGATTTCTGTCCTAAAGGCAATAAGGCAACCTACTCAGAAGCCTATAAAAGGGAAGCCCAACACCCCTCCCTTTTTTTCCCCCCACGCTGTGTCCTCTCTGCCATTTTCCTGTGATTGCCTTCCTCCACTCCCCACAACTATCTTATCATATAGTGGAGTGAACCTCTCATTAACCTGGATTTCAAGTCATCTAGCTCACGACCCCCCCCCCCCCTCCAGGCGCCCCCCTCTTTCAGCGTACAATCTTTATCAGCTAACATACATAAACTATAGAAAACCAGATGACATAAATGTCGAATAAAAGCTGGCCTCACCAAAAAATTTCTCCTAGTTAACAAGAGAGACACACAGTACCTGTACAGGGTGCAACTCAAAACTTCTTGCCCGCAGTGCAGGGGTGAAAAATGTAACAGCAGTTGGGCAGACATTGATTATAACAACTATGTATGAGTAGCTGTAGGGAACAAAGAAATAGCAGCATTAAAACATTACTTTGTTGGAATTGGTATGTTTAACATGATAGAAAGAAAAGAACAATGCAAACAATTTGTGCACGCTCACTTGGGATCCAGTTGAGATAACCCAGGGACACCTTCATGGCCATCTTCAATGCTCATCACAATGGCACCAGGTACCCATGAGGGGCCAGTGTTATGAAATCGTACACGTTGCTGAAAAGGACAATGTCACCTAATGAATTCAGAACTGACGAATTCACCGAGCCATTGGTTCATGGACCTGATCTACTTGTATTTCTTTAATAAGTTGGTATGTATATTTTAATCACTTGGCATAAGAGGAACAACTCTCCTCCCCAATTTATAGGCAGGCTAGATCAAACAGGACCTTGTTTATGAATCAACAGGAAAGCTACAAGGAAACAAGATTTAAAGATGATGACCAAAAAATTGAAGGACAAAACTTTGAAGACCTAAAGGTTGAGATCATCAAATGTTAACATTAGCTTCACTTTGGCATCCATCATATTCTTAAGGTTTACCCTCAATTTCAGAAGTTGGAATCTAGGAATCTAGGATTCACTTGAATTTGGATAAGCCACAAATGCAACTTGAGTCACTCACCTCAGGAACAATACATTCTGATTTAAGTAATATAAACTCCAATGTTCACAGCACTACGCATAACTTTATATAGTATTCTATAACATGCACGGGAAATTAGGTACCTGCAAGTGCTTATATTTATGTACCGGTGTCCAAGGATGCTCATAGTGATTAAATTTTAAAGGAAAAGAATGATCTAGGAAGATAGTTCCATCACATTAAATTAAGAACATGTAAACAAGGGATACATCTTGGACAAATTGTATAGGCACAAAAATGTAAAATTGAAATCAAAGAGAAAAGTTTTGGATTTTT